>NC_090372.1:227006254-227092150 GCF_036365525.1 Heterodontus francisci | reverse complement strand
TCTCATTCTTCTAAACTCTAGAGAGTAAAGGCTTAAACTGTTCAATCTCTCTTCATAAGACAAACCCCTCATCTCTGGAATCAATCTAGTGAACCTCCTCTGAACTGCCTCCAATGCAACTACATCCCTCCTCAAGTACGGGGACCAAAACTGTACACAATACTCCAGGTGCGGTCTCATCAATGCCTTGTACAGTTACAGCAACACTTCCCTACTTTTATATTCTATTCCTTGAGCAATAAATGCCAAAATTCCATCTGCCTTCCTTATTACCTGCTGCACCTGCAAACTAGTTATCTGCAATTCATGCACGAGGACACCCAGATCCCTCTGCACCGAAGCACTCTGAAGTTTCTCTCCATTTAGATAATAATTAGCCTTTCTGTTCTTCTGACCAAAATGGATAACCTCACACTTATCCACGTTAAACTCCATCTGCCAAATATTGGCCCATTCACCTAACCTATCCATATGCAAATTTCTTATTTCTTTATTGCAACTTACTTCTCTCTCTTTGGCCTCCTTATCTCGGGAGACAATGGAGACGCGCCTGGAGGTGGTCAGTGGTTTGTGAAGCAGCGCCTGGAGTGGCTATAAAGGCCAATTCTAGAGTGACAGGCACTTCCACAGGTGCTACAGATAAAATTGGTTGTCGGGGCTGTTACACAGTTGGCTCTCTCCTTGCGCTTCTGTCTTTTTTCCTGCCAACTGCTAAGTCTCTTCGACTCGCCACACTTTAGCCAGCCTTTATGGCTGCCCGCCAGCTCTGGCGATCACTGGCAACTGACTCCCACTATTTGTGATCAATGTCACAGGACTTCATGTCGCGTTTGTAGACGTCTTTAAAGCGGAGACATGGACAGCCAGTGGGTCTGATACCAGTGGCGAGCTCGCTGTACAATGTGTCCTTGGGGATCCTGCCATCTTCCATGTGGCTCACATGGCCAAGCCATCTCAAGCGCCGCCGGCTCAGTAGTGTGTATATGCTGGGGATGTTGGCCGCCTCGAGGACTTCTGTGTTGGAGATACGGTCCTGCCACCTGATGCCAAGGATTCTCCAGAGGCAGCAAAGATGGAATGAATTGAGATGTCACTCTTGGCTGACATACGTTGTCCAGGCCTCGCTGCCATAGAGCAAGGTACTGAGGACACAGGCTTGATACACTCGGACTTTTGTGTTCCGTGTCAGTGCGCCATTTTCCCACACTCTCTTGGCCAGTCTGGACATAGCAGTGGAAGCCTTTCCCATGCACTTGTTGATTTCTGCATCGAGAGACAGGTTACTGGTGATAGTTGAGCCTAGGTAGGTGAACTCTTGAACCACTTCCAGAGCGTGGTCGCCGATGTTGATGGATGGAGCATTTCTGACGTCCTGTCCCATGATGTTCGTTTTCTTGAGGCTGATGGTTAGGCCAAATTCGTTGCAGGCAGCTGCAATCCTGTCGATGAGTCTCTGCAGACACTCTTCAGTGTGAGATGTTAATGCAGCATCGTCAGCAAAGAGGAGTTCCCTGATGAGGGCCTTCCGTACTTTGGTCTTCGCTCTTAGACGGGCAAGGTTAAACAACCTGCCACCTGATCGTGTGTGGAGGAAAATTCCTTCTTCTGAAGACTTGAACGCATGTGAGAGCAGCAGGGAGAAGAAGATCCCAAACAGTGTAGGTGCGAGAACAAAGCCCTGTTTCACGCCACTCAGGATAGGAAAGGGGTCTGATGAGGCACCGCTATGCTGAATTGTGCCTTTCAGATTGTCATGGAATGAGGTGATGATACTTAGTAGCTTTGGTGGACATCCAATCTTTTCTAGTAGTCTGAAGAGATCACGTCTGCTGATGAGGTCAAAGGCTTTGGTGAGATCAATGAAAGCAACGTAGAGGGGCATCTGTTGTTCACGGCATTTCTCCTGTCGCTGGCAAAGGGAGAACAGCATGTCAATGGTGGATCTCTCTGCACGAAAGCCACACTGTGCCTCGGGGTAGACACGCTCAGCCAGCTTCTGGAGCCTGGTTAAAGTGACTCGAGCGAAGACTTTCCCCACTATGCTGAGCAAGGAGATTCCACGGTAGTTGTTGCTGCACCCCTTTGGACCCCACCAGGAAGGCCGAGAGGGGGGTTTTTGACGCTTGGGCAACTCACAACCTCCATACATCCGCCCAGGCATGCGCCATGGCGAGGTCACTCCATAGTCGCCTCACAGTGACCAAAACAACATGGAAGGCAGCAGTTACGGGTTATAAGTCCAGCTCAATTGGCATAGAGATTGGGCGCCACGGGTTGCCTTAGTCGGTGGGAGAGGTCATCGCACCTCACTGGACAGCTACCGCCCGCTTCAAACCGGGCAGCCCCCGATCAGTAAGGTTCTGTCCCGCCATAGTCTACCTGCTTCAATGGGTGCTTGGAGCTCAGGGTCATTGCCTGACAAGTGGACTGTAACACCGCACCAAACAGCACGGCAAAAAAAAGGGAAGAAGGTACCAGCCCTTCGTTTTGCAAGCTGGAACGTCAGAACTATGTGTCCTGGCCTGTCGGAAGACCTTACACAAATCAACGATTCTCGGAAAACCGCCACCATTAACGAGCTCAGTAGACTCAATGTAGACATTGCAGCACTTCAGGAGACACGCCTCCCTGCGTGTGGATCTCTAACAGAGCAAGACTACACCTTCTTCTGGCAGGGTAGGGATCCTGAAGAACCAAGACAGCATGGAGTGGGCTTCACCATCAGAAACTCTTTGCTCAGCATGATAGAGCCTCCCTCAAATAGCTCGGAATGCATGCTGCCCATCCGACTGTTCACCGCCTCTGGTCCAGTACACCTACTCAGCATCTACGCTCCAACACTCTGCTCCCCACCTGACGCTAAAGACCAGTTCTACGAGGAACTCCATAATATCATTAGTAGCATCCCCAATACCAAACATCTGTTCCTACTGGGGGACTTTAATGCCAGGGTTGAGGCCGACCATGACTCATGGCCCTCCTGCCTTGGGTGCTATGGTATTGGAAGGATGAATGAGAATGGACAGAGACTGCTTGAATTGTGTACCTATCATAACCTCTGCATCACCAACTCGTTCTTTCACACTAAACCCTGTCACCAGGTTTCTTGGAGGCACCCAAGATCACATCGTTGGCACCAGCTAGACCTCATCGTCACAAGGCAAGCCTCTTTAAACAGCGTTCAAATCACACGCAGCTTCCACAGTGCGGACTGCGACACCGACCACTCCCTGGTGTGCAGCAAGGTTAGCCTCAAACCAAAGAAGTTGCATCATTCCAAGCAGAAGGGCCGCCCGGACATCAACACAAGCAGAATTTCTCACCCACAGCTGTTACATAAATTTCTAAATTCACTTGAAAAAGCCCTTTAAAACACTCCTACAGGGGATGCAGGGACCAAGTGGGCCCACATCAGAGACGCCATCTATGACTCAGCAATGACCACCTGTGGCAAACGTGAGAAGCAGAATGCAGACTGGTTTCAATCTCACTTTGAAGAGCTGGAACCTGTCATAGCCGCTAAGCGCATCGCACTGCTGAACTACAAGAAAGCCCCCTGCGAGTTAACATCCATAGCACTTAAAGCAGCCAGAAGCACTGCACAAAGAACAGCCAGGCGCTGCGCAAATGACTACTGGCAACACCTACACAGTCATATTCAGCTGGCCTCAGACACCGGAAACATCAGAGGAATGTATGATGGCATTAAGAGAGCTTTTGGGCCAGCCATCAAGAAGATCGTCCCCCTCAAATCTAAATCAAGGGACACAATCACTGACCAATACAAGCAAATGGACCGCTGGGTGGAGCACTACCTAGAACTGTACTCCAGGGAGAATGTTGTCACTGAGACTGCCCTCAATGCAGCCCAGCCTCTACCAGTCATGGATGAGCTGGACGTACAGCCAACAAAATCGGAACTCAGTGATGCCATTGATTCTCTAGCCAGCGGAAAAGCCCCTGGGAAGGACGGCATTACCTCTGAAATAATCAAGAGTGTCCAGCCTGCTATACTTTCAGCTCTCTACGAACTGCTTTGCCTGTGCTGGGATGAGGGAGCAGTACCACAGGACATGCGCAATGCCAATATCATCACCCTCTATAAAAACAAGGGTGACCGCGGTGACTGCAACTTACTGTCCCACCTATTTTAGTACCATCTGCAAATTTGGCTATAGTACCTTCTATCCCTGCATCCAAGTCATTAATATAGATTGTAAATAGTTGGGGCCCGAGGACCGAACCCTGTGGCACCCCACTAGTTACATCTTGCCAACCAGAAAAGAACCCATTTAATCTGACTCTCTGTTTTCTGTTGGTTAGTCAATCCTCTATCCAAGCTAATAAATTGCCCCTAACCCCATATGATCTTACCTTGTGTGTTAGCCTCTTGTGCGGCACCTTCTCAAATGCCTTCTGGAAGTCCAGATAAACTACATCTACAGGATTCCCATTATCCACTTTACTTGTTACAGCTTTGAAGAACTCTAGCAAATTAGTCAAACACAATTTACCCTTCATAAAACCATGCTGACTCAGATGGATTGCTTTTTGACTTTCTAAATGTCCTGTTATTACTTCCTTAATAATGGATTCTAACAATTTACCAACGACAGATGTTAAACTAACTGGTCTCTCGTTTACTACCTTCTGCCTCCCTCCCTTTTTGAATAAGGGCATTATATTAACATTTTTCCAATCCACTGGAACTTTTCCCGCATCCAGGGAATTTTGGAATATTATAACCAATGGATCCACTATCTCCATGGCCACTTCCTTTAAGACCCTAGGATGTAGGCCATCAGGCCCTGGGGACTTGTCTGCCTTCAATCCCAATAGTTTGCTCAGTACTTTTTCGCTAGTGATGATGATTGTTCTAAGTTCCTCCCTTTCTATAACCTCTGCATTACCTGTTACTATTAGGATAGTACTAGTGTCCTCCACTGTGAAAACTGAGGCGAAATACTGATTTAGTGTCTCCGCCATTTCTGTGTTCCCCATTATTAACTCCCCAGCCTCATCCTCCAAGGGACCAACATTCACTTTAGCTACTCTCTTCCCTTTTATATACTTATAGAAGCTTTTGCTATCTGTTTGTATATTTTGCGCTAGTTTTCTTTCATAATTTACCGTGGCTCTTTTTATTACTTTTTTAGTAACCCTTTGTTGATCTTTAAAAGTTTCCCAATCTTCCAGCCTGCCACTGGCCTTTGCAACATGATATGCCTTAGATTTTGTCTTTATGTTATCCTTAACTTCCTTGCTCAGTCATGGATGTTTTTTCCCTTTCCTAGAATCTTTCTTCCTCTCTGGAATATATTTTAGTTGGGAGGAATTGAATATCTCCTTAAACATCTGCCACTGCTCATCAACTGTCCTACCTTGTAGTCTCCCTGCCCAGTCCACGAGGGCCAAATCAGTCCTCATGCTATATAATTACCTTCGTTTAACTCCAGAACGCTCCTGTGGGACTCCAGCTTCTCACCCTCAAACTGAATTTGAAATTCTAGCATGCTATGATCACTCTTCCCTAGAGGATCCTTAACTATGAGATCATTAATTAATCCCACCTCATTACACAATACCAAATCTAGAATAGCCTGCTCCCTGGTTGGTTCCACAACATATTGCTCCAAAAAACAATCTCTAATACATTCAATGAACTCTCCCTCGAGGCTACCCTTGCCAATTTGACTAATCCAGTCTATATGCATATTAAAATCACCCATGATCATTGCCAACTCACGCCTCATACCTTTTTAGTTTCCTTTATTAAGATTCAGGACCCTAGTCTCAGAATCAAATACGTCACTCTCCATCTTGATGAAGAATTCTATCATATTATGGTCGCTTATCCCCAAGGGGTCTCGCACAACTAGATTGTCAATTATTCCTCTCTCATTACACAATACCCAGTCTAGAATGGCCTGTTCTCTCGTTGGTTCCTCAACGCATTGGTCCAGAAAACCATCCCGTATACACTTCATGAATTCCTCCTCTATGGTTTTGTGACTAATTTGATTTGCCCAATCTATATGCAGATTAAAGTCACCCATAATTACAGATGTTCCTTTATCGCATGCATCTCTAATTTCCTGTTTAATGCCATTCCCAATATCACCACGACAGTTTGGGGGTCTATATACAACCCCACTAACGTTTTTTGCCCCTTAGTCTTTCTCAGTTCTATCCATACAGCTTCCATATTGTCAGAGCTAATATCTTTTCTCACTATTGCGTTAATTTCCTCTTTAACCAGCAAGGAAACTCCACCGCCTTTTGCTTTTTGTCTGTCCTTCCTAAATACTGAATATCCCTGGATGTTCATTTCCCATCCCTGGTCACCCTGCAGCCATGTCTCTGTAATCCCGACTATATCATACCCATTTACATCTATTTGCGCGATTAATTCATCCACTTTATTGTGAATGCTCTGCGCGTTAAGGCACAAAGCCTAAAGGCTTGTCTTTTTAACATTACTTGTCCCTTCCCACTATTTTTCACTGTGGCCCTGTTTGATTCTGGCCCTTGATTTCTCTGCCCATCACTTTTCTTATTCCCCTGTCTTTTGTTCTTGTCTTTGATCCCCCCTCCTCTGACTCCTTGCAAAGGTTCCCATCCTCCTGCCATTTTAGTTTAAACCTTCCCCAACCACTCTAGCAAATACTCCCCCAAGGAGATCAGTCCCGGTCCTGCCCAGGTGTAACCCGTCCAATTTGTACTGGTCCCACCTCCCCCAGAAACGGTCCCTCTGTCCCAGGAATCTAATGTCCCAATGTCCCAACACCGATCGCTGGGAAACTCTACTACAAACCTTCCTCCAGCCCAAAAAACATCATTAACCACTACTCTTTGTTTCCTGTCACTCAGCCAATTCTGTATCTATGTTGCGACAGTCCCTTTTATTCCATGAGCTTCATGTTTGTTCACAAGTCTGTTGTGTGGCACTGTATCAAATAACTTTTGAAAGTCCATGTACACCACATCAACAGCATTGCCCTCATCAACCCTCTCTGTTACCTCCTCAAAAAACTCCAGCAAGTTACTGAAACATGATTTTACCTAGAAATCCATGCTGGCTTTCCTTAATTAACTCCATGTGACTATTGATTTTGTCCTGAATTATTTTTTCCAGAAGAGAAACAGAAAGAGAGAGACAGACAGACAGAGAAAGAGAGAGACAGACAGACAGAGACAGGGAGAGAGAAAGACAGAGAGAAAGACAGCCAGAGAGAGAGAAACAGAGAGACAGAGACAGAGAGACAGAGACAGACAGACAGAGACTGAGACCAGGTGTATCCTAGGATGCTATGGGTAGCAAGGGAGGAGATTGCTGGGGCCCTGGCAGAGATTTTTGTATCATCGTTAGCCACGGGTGAGGTACCGGAAGACTGGAGGATAGCTAATGTTGTGCCTTTATTTAAGAAGGGCAGAAGGGATCAGCCAGGGAACTACAGGCCGGTGAGCCTTACATCAGTGGTGGGAAAGTTATTGGAAGGGATTCTGAGAGACAGGATTTATATGCATTTGGAAAGGCATGGTCTGATTAGGGATAGTCAGCATGGCTTTGTGCGTGGGAAATCATGTCTCACAAATTTGAGGAGGTGACCAAGAGGATTGACGAGGGCTGGGCGATGGACGTTGTCTACATGGACTTTAGCAAGGCCTTTGACAAGGTCCCGCATGGTAGGCTGGTCCAGAAGGTTCGAACACATGGAATCCAGGGTGAGCTAGCAAATTGGATACACAATTGGCTTGGTGATAGGAGGCAGAGGGTGGTAGTGGAGGGTTGTTTTTCAGATTGGAGGCCAGTGACCAGTGGTGTGCCGCAGGGATCGGTGCTGGGCCCTCTGTTGTTTGTCATATATATTAATGACTTGGATGTGAATGTAGGGGGCATGATTAGTAAGTTTGCAGGTGACACCAAAATTGGTGGTATAGTGGACAGTGAAGAAGGTTGTCTAAGGTTACAACAGGATATAGATCAACTGGGAAAGTGGGCAAGGGAGTGACAAATGGAATTTAATGCAGACAAGTGTGAAGTGATGCAGCTGAAGATGGTTGGGCGAGGACACTACCCTGAGGAACTCCTGTAGTGATGTCCTGGAGCTCAGATGATTGACCTCCAACAACCACAACCATCTTCCTTTGCGCCAGGTATGACTCCAACCAGCAGAGAGTTTTCCCTCTGATTCCCATTGACCTCAGTTTTGCTAGGGCTCCTTGATGCCATACTCGGTCAAATGCTGCCTTGATGTCAAGGGCAGTCACTCTCACCTCACCTCTTGAGTTCAGCTCTTTTGTCCATGTTTGAACCGAGGCTGTACAAAGAACAAAGAACAGTACAGCACAGGAACAGGCCATTTGGCCCTCCAAGCCTGCACCGATCTTGATGCCTGCCAAAACTAAAACCTTCTGCACTTCCAGGAACCATATCCCTCTATTCCCATCCTATTCATGTATTTGTCAAGATGCCTCTTAAATGTCTCTATCGTACCTGCTTCCACCACCTCCCCTGGCAGCAAGTTCCAGGCACTCACCACCCTCTGTGTAAAGAACTTGCCTCGCACATCCCCTCTAAACTTTGCCCCTCTCACCTTAAACCTATGTCCCCTAGTAACTGACTCTTCCACCCTGGGAAAAAGCTTCTGACTATCCACTCTGTCCATGCCACTCATAACTTTGTAAACCTCTATCATGTCGCCCCTCCACCTCCGTCGTTCCAGTGAAAACAATCCGAGTTTATCCAACCTCTCCTCATAGCTAATGCCCTCCAGACCAGGCAACATCCTGGTAAACCTCCTCTGTACCCTCTCCAAAGCCTCCACGTCCTTCTGGTAGTGTGGCGACCAGAATTGCACACAATATTCTAAGTGTGGCCTAACTAAGGTTCTGTACAGCTGCAACATGACTTGCCAGTTTTTATACTCTATGCCCCGACCGATAAAGGCAAGCATGCCGTATGCCTTCTTGACTACCTTATCCACCTGCGTTGCCACTTTCAGTGACCTGTGGACATGTACGCCCAGATCTCTCTGCCTGTCAATACTCCTAATGGTTCTGCCATTTACTGTATACTTCCCACCTGCATTAGATCTTCCAAAATGCATTACCTCACATTTGTCCAGATTAAACTCCATCTGCCATTTCTCCGCCCAAGTCTCCAACCGATCTATATCCTGCTGTATCCTCTGACAATCCTCATCACCATCCGCAACTCCACCAACCTTTGTGTCGTCCGCAAACTTACTAATCAGACCAGCTCCATTTTCCTCCAAATCATTTATATATACTACAAACAGCAAAGGTCCCAGCACTGATCCCTGCGGAACACCACTAGTCACATCCCTCCATTCAGAAAAGCACCCTTCCACTGCTACCCTCTGTCTTCTATGACAGAGCCAGTTCTGTATCCAACTTGCCAGCTCACCTCTGATCCCGTGTGACTTCACCTTTTGTACCGGTCTGCCATGAGGGACCTTGTCAAAGGTTTACTGTTATGAGGTCAGGAGCTGAGTGGCCCTGGCAGACTCAAACTGAGCGTCACTGAGCAGGTTATTGCTAAGCAAGTGCCGCTTGATGGCACTGTTGATGACACCTTCCATCACTTGACTGATGATTGAGAGTAGGCTGATGGGGCGTTAATTGGCCGGGTTGGACGCGTCCTGCTTTTTGTGTAAGGCCATGT
The DNA here is from genome assembly GCF_036365525.1 of Heterodontus francisci. NCBI lineage: Eukaryota > Metazoa > Chordata > Chondrichthyes > Heterodontiformes > Heterodontidae > Heterodontus > Heterodontus francisci. Next base: position 227,082,462 of record NC_090372.1, on the reverse strand, counting down.
CTGGGCAATTGTCCACATTGCAGGGTAGATGCCAGTGTTGTAGCTGTAATGGAACAGCTTGGCTGGGGGCGTGGAAAGTTCTGGTGCACAGGACTTCAGTACTATTGCCGGAATATTGTCAGGACCCATAGCTTTTGCAGTATCCAGTGCCTTCAGTCATTTCTTGATATCACGTGGAGTGAATCGAATTGGCTGAAGACTGACATCTGTGATGCTGGGGACTCCAGGAGGAGGCCGAGATGGATCATCAACTCGGCACTTCTGGCTGATGATTGTCAGGTATGCCTGGTGCTGCTCCTGACATGCCCTCCTGCACTCTTCATTGAACCAGGGTTGGTCTCCCGGCCTGATGGTAATGGTAGAGTGGGGGATATGCTGGGCCATGAGGTTACAGATTGTGGTTGAGTACAATTCTGCTGCTGCTGATGGCCCACAGCGCCTCATGGATGCCCAGTTTTGCATTGCTAAATCGGTTCAGACCTGATGCCATGAGACTTCATGAGGTCCGGAGTCGATGTTGAGGACTCCCAGGGCAACTCCCTCCCTACTGTATACCACTGTCCTGCCACCTCTGGTGGGTCTGTCCTGCCGGTGGGACAGGACATACCCGGGGATGGTGATGGCAGTGTCTGGGACATTCTCTGTAAGGTATGATTCCGTGAGTATGACAATGTCAGGCTGTTGCTTGACTAGTCTGTGGGACAGCTCTCCCAACTTTGGCACAAGCCCCCAGATGTTAGTAAGGAGGACTTTGCAGGGTCAACAGGGCTGGGTTTGCCGTTGTCGTTTCCGGTATCTAGGTTGATGCCGGGTGGTCCGTCCGGTTTCATTCCTTTTTATTGACTTTGTGGTGGTTGGATACAACTGAGTGTCTTGCTAGGCCATTTCAGAGGGCATGTAAGAGTTAACCACATTGCTGTGGGTCTGGAGTCACATGTAGGCCAGACCAGGTAAGGACGGCAGATTTCCTTCCCTAAAGGACATTAGTGAACCAGATGGGATTTTACAACAATCAACTGTTTTAGACTAGTTTTTTAACTGAATTCATATTCCAGCTTCTGCTGTGGTGGGATTCGAACCCATGTCCCCAGAGCAATACCCTGGGTCTCTGGGTTACTAGTCCAGTGATATTATCACTGCGCCACCGCCTCCTTGACATCCATGAGTCTCTAGATTTGGCCGTCTCACCCTTTTTCTTTGTGGGAACATGTTTACTCTGAACCCCTTGAATCTCCCCTTTGAATGCCTCCCACTGCTCTGACACTGATTTACGTTCAAGTAGCTGTTTCCAGTCCACTTTCACTAAATCACTCCTCAGTTCAGTAAAATTGGCCTTGCCCCAATTGAGAACTCTAACTCCTGTTTATCTCTGTCCTTTTCCATAATTATGTTAAAATTGACTGAATTATGATCACTATCACCAAACTGCTCTCCTACTGCCACTCTTTCCACCTGTCCATCTTCATTTCCTAAAACTAAGTCGAAAACTGCACCCTCTCTTGTTGGACTTGCTACATACTGGTCAAAAAAGTTCTCTTGAATGCATCTCAAGAATTTTGCTCCCTCAATTGCTTTCACATTAAAACTATCCCAGTTAATATTGGGGTAATTAAAATCCCCTACTATTACTGCCCTAGACAGAAAGAGACAAAGACAGAGACCGACAGACAGACAGACAGAGACAGAGAGGGAGGAGTGAAGAACAGGCGGAAGGAGGGGGTGAAGCACAGGCAGAGGGAGGGGGTGACGCACAGGAGGGGCTGTGAAGAACAGGCCGAGGGAGGGGGTGAAGAACAGGCGGAGGGAGGGGATGAGGAACAGGCAGAGGGAGGGGATGAGGAACAGGCAGAGGGAGGGGATGAGGAACAGGCAGAGTGTAGGGTGAGGAACAGGCGGAGTGTAGGGGTTGAGGAACAGGCGGAGTGTAGGGGTTGAGGAACAGGCGGAGTGTCGGGGTTGAGGAACAGGCGGAGTGCAGGGGTTGAGGAACAGGTGGAGTGTAGGGGTTGAGGAACAGGCGTAGTGTAGGGGTTGAGGAACAGGCAAAAGAACAAAGAACAAAGAAAATTACAGCACAGGAACAGGCCCTTCGGCCCTCCAAGCCTGCGCCGATCCAGATCCTCTATCTAAACATGTCGCCTATTTTCTAAGGGTCTGTATCTCTTTGCTTCCTGCCCATTCATGTATCTGTCCAGATACATCTTAAAAGACGCTATCGTGCCCGCATCTACCACCTCCGCTGGCAACGCGTTCCAGGCACCCACCACCCTCTGCGTAAAGAACTTTCCACGCATATCCCCCCTAAACTTTTCCCCTCTCACTTTGAACTCGTGTCCCCTAGTAATTGAATCCCCCACTCTGGGAAAAAGCTTCTTGCTATCCACCCTGTCTATACCTCTCATGATTTTGTACACCTCACTCAGGTCCCCCCTCAACCTCTGTCTTTCTAATGAAAATAATCCTATTCTACTCAACCTCTCTTCATAGCTAGCGCCCTCCATACCAGGCAACATCCTGGTGAACCTCCTCTGCACCCTCTCCAAAGCATCCACATCCTTTTGGTAATGTGGCGACCAGAACTGCACGCAGTATTCCAAATGTGGCCGAACCAAAGTCTTATACAACTGTAACATGACCTGCCAACCCTTGTACTCAATACCTCGTCCGATGAAGGAAAGCATGCCGTATGCCTTCTTGACCACTCTCTTGACCTGCGTTGCCACCTTCAGGGAACAATGGACCTGAACACCCAAATCTCTGTGCATCAATTTTCCCCAGGACTTTTCCATTTACTGTATAGTTCACTCTTGAATTGGATCTTCCAAAATGCATCACCTCGCATTTGCCCTGATTGAACTCCATCTGCCATTTCTCTGCCCAACTCTCCAATCTATCTATATTCTGCTGTATTCTCTGACAGTCCCCTTCACTATTCATTGCAGCAGCTTTTTCGGGAGCAGAGAGTGCGAGCGAGTGAGCAGCTGGGAAGCTTTTTCGGGAGCAGAGAGTGCGAGCGAGTGAGCAGCTGGGAAGGTCAGTTTGAAAGTAAACTTAATCTCCTTTTGTTTTCGGCGGAGGCCAGGGGGCTGCTGGGTAAGTAAAACACTATATATTTGGGCGGTTTCTGAACCCGAGACACCACACTTGTAGTGTCTCCCACCCGCCCTCCTCCTCGAACCAAAAAAAAGGACTCGGTGGGGTGTATATAAGGTAAGGCTTTTCTATTTCTCTGGTTTTATCGTGATTGGGAAAAACTTTTCGTTCCTTTTTCATTTAACTAAGTTAAGCTTAAGATTAAAAATGGCAGGAGATCTCAGACCCGTGACATGCTCCTCTTGCTCAATGTGGGAGCTCAGGGACATGGCTGATGTCCCTGACTCCTTCACGTGCAGGAAGTGTGTCCAACTGCAGCTCTTGTTAGACCGCATGACGGCTCTCGAGCTGCGGATGGACTCACTTTGGAGCATGCGCGATGCTGAGGAGGTCGTGGATAGCACGTTTAGTGAATTGGTCACACCGCAGATTAGGATTGCTGAGGGAGAAAGGAATGGGTGACCAAAAGGCAGAGAAAGAGCAGGAAGGCAGCGCAGGAGTCCCCTGCGGTCATCTCCCTCCAAAACAAGTATACCGTTTTGGATACTGTTGAGGGAGATGGCTCACCAGGGGAAGGCAGCAGTAGCCAGGTTCATGGCACCGTGGCTGGCTCTGCTGTTGAGAAGGGCGGGAAAAAGAGTGGAAGGGCTATAGTCGTAGGGGATTCGATTGTAAGGGGAGTAGATAGACGGTTCTGTGGTCGAAAACGAGACTCCCGAATGGTATGTCGCCTCCCAGGTGCACGGGTCAGGGATGTCTCAGATCGGCTGCAGAACATTCTAAAGGGGGAGGGTGAACAGCCAGTTGTCATTGTGCACATAGGCACCAATGATATAGGTAAAAAACGGGATGAGGTCCTACAAGCAGAATTTAGGGAGTGAGGAGCCAAGTTAAAAAGTAGGACCTCAGAGGTAGTAATCTCAGGATTACTACCAGTGCCACGTGATAGTCAGAGTAAAAATGAAAGAATAGTCAGGATGAATGCGTGGCTTGAGAGATGGTGCAGGAGGGAGGGGTTCAGATTTTTGGGACATTGGGACCGGTTCTGGGGGAGGTGGGACTATTACAAATTGGACGGTCTACACCTGGGCCGGACTAGAACCAATGTCCTTGGGGGTGCTTTTGCTAACGCTGTTGGGGAGGGTTTAAACTAATGTGGCAGGGGGATGGGAACCAAATGAGGAGGTCAGTTGACAGTAAGGAGGTAGTAACAAAAGCCTGTAAGGAACTAGATAATGAAGTCAGTGTGACGAAGGGGAAGAGCAGGCAGGGAGCAGATGATGAATGTAAAGGGACTGGTGGTCTGAGGTGCATTTGTTTTAATGCAAGAAGTGTAGTAGGTAAGGCAGATGAACTTAGGGCTTGGATTAGTACCTGGGAGTATGATGTTATTGTTATTACTGAGACTTGGTTGAGGGAAGGGTATGATTGGCAACTAAATATCCCAGGATACCGATGGTTCAGGCAGGATAGAGAGGGAGGTAAAAGGGGTGGAGGAGTTGCATTACTGGTCAAAGAGGATATCACAGCTGTGCTGAAGGAAGGCACTATGGAGGACTCGAGCAGTGAGGCAATATGGGCCGAACTCAGAAATAGGAAGGGTGCGGTAACAATGTTGGGGCTGTACTACAGGCCTCCCAACAGCGAGCGTGAGATAGAGGTACAAATATGTAAACAGATTATGGAAAGATGTAGGAGCAACAGGGTGGTGGTGATAGGAGATTTTAATTTTCCCAACATTGACTGGGATTCACTTAGTGTTAGAGGTCTAGATGGAGCAGAATTTGTAAGGAGCATCCAGGAGGGTTTTCTAGAGCAGTATGTAAATAGTCCAACTCGGGAAGGGGCCATACTGGACCTGGTGTTGGGGAATGAGCCCGGCCAGGTGGTTGAAGTTTCAGTAGGGGACTACTTTGGGAATAGTGATCACAATTCCGTAAGCTTTAAAATACTCATGGACAAAGACGAAAGTGGTCCTAAAGGAAGAGTGCTAAATTGGGGGAAGGCCAACTATACCAAAATTCGGCAGGAGCTGGGGAATGTAGATTGGGAGCAGCTGTTTGAATGTAAATCCACATGTGATATGTGGGAGGCTTTTAAAGAGAGGTTGATTAGCGTGCAGGAGAGACATGTTCCTGTGAAAATGAGGGATAGAAATGGCAAGATTAGGGAACCATGGATGACAGGTGAAATTGTGAGACTAGCTAAGAAGAAAAAGGAAGCATACATAAGGTCTAGGCGGCTGATGAAAGACGAAGCTTTGAAAGAATATCGGGAATGTAGGACCAATCTGAAACGAGGAATTAATAGGGCTAAAAGGGGTCATGAAATATCTTTAGCAAACAGAGTTAAAGAAAATCCCAAAGCCTTTTATTCATATATAAGGAGAAAGAGGGTAACTAGAGAAAGGATTGGCCCACTCAAGGACAAAGGAGGAATGTTATGCTTGGACTCAGAGAAAATGGGTGAGATTCTAAACGAGTACTTTGCATCGGTATTCACCGAGGAGAGGGACATGACGGATGTTGAGGTTAGGAACAGATGTTTGATTACTCTAGGTCAAGTCGGCATAAGGAGGGAGGAAGTGTTGGGTATTCTAAAGGGCATTAAGGTGGACAAGTCCCCAGGTCCGGATGGGATCTATCCCAGGTTACTGAGGGAAGCGAGAGAGGAAATAGCTGGGGCCTTAACAGATATCTTTGCAGCATCCTTAAACACGGGTGAGGTCCCGGAGGACTAGAGAATTGCTAATGTTGTCCCCTTGTTTAAGAAGGGTAGCAGGGATAATCCAGGTAATTATAGACCGGTGAGCCTGACGTCAGTGGTAGGGAAGCTGCTGGAGAAGATACTGAGGGATAGGCTCTATTCCCATTTGGAAGAAAATGGGCTTATCAGTGATAGGCAACATGGTTTTGTGCAGGGAAGGTCATGTCTTACCAACTTAATAGAATTCTTTGAGGAAGTGACAAAGTTAATTGATGAGGGAAGGGCTGTAGCTGTCATATACATGGACTTCAGTAAGGCGTTTGATAAGGTTCCCCATGGCAGGCTGATGGAGAAAGTGAAGGCGCATGGGGTCCAAGGTGTACTAGCTAGCTGGATAAAGAACTTGCTGGATAACAGGACACAGAGAGTAGCAATAGAAGGGAGTTTCTCAAAATGGAGACGTGTGACCAGTGGTGTTCCACAGGGATCCGTGCTGGGACCACTGTTGTTTGTGATATACATTAATGATTTGGAGGAAAGTATAGGTGGCCTGATTAGCAAGTTTGCAGACGACACTAAGATTGGTGGAGTAGCAGATAGTGAAGGGGACTGTCAGAGAATACAGCAGAATATAGATAGATTGGAGAGTTGGGCAGAGAAATGGCAGATGGAGTTCAATCAGGGCAAATGCGAGGTGATGCATTTTGGAAGATCCAATTCAAGAGTGAACTATACAGTAAATGGAAAAGTCCTGGGGAAAATTGATGTCCAGAGAGATTTGGGTGTTCAGGTCCACTGTTCCCTGAAGGTGGCAACGCAGGTAAATAGAGTGGTCAAGAAGGCATACGGCATGCTTTCCTTCATCGGACGGGGTATTGAGTACAAGAGTTGGCAGGTCATGTTACAGTTGTATAGGACTTTGGTTCGGCCACATTTGGAATACTGCGTGCAGTTCTGGTCGCCACATTACCAAAAGGATGTGGATGCTTTGGAGAGGGTGCAGAGGAGGTTCACCAGGATGTTGCCTGGTATGGAGGGCACTAGCTATGAAGAGAGGTTGAGTACATTAGGATTATTTTTATTAGAAAGAAGGAGGTTGAGGGGGGACCTGATTGAGGTGTACAAAATCATGGGAGGTATAGACAGGGTGGATAGCAAGAGGCTTTTTCCCAGAGTGGGGGATTCATTTACTGGAGGACACGAGTTCAAAGTGAAAGGGGAAAAGTTTAGGGGGGATATGCGTGGAAAGTTCTTTACGCAGAGGGTGGTGGGTGCCTGGAACGCGTTGCCAGCGGAGGTGGTAGATGCGGGCACGCTGGCGTCTTTTAAGATGTATCTGGACAGATACATGAATGGGCAGGAAGAAAAGAGATACAGACCCTTAGAAAATAGGCGACATGTTTAGATAGAGGATCTGGATCGGCACAGGCTTGGAGGGCCGAAGGGCCTGTTCCTGTGCTGTAATTTTCTTTGTTCTTTGTACTATCTGCTACTCCACCAATCTTAGTGTCGTCTGCAAACTTGCTAATCAGACCACCTATACTTTTCTCCAAATCATTTATGTATATCACAAACAACAGTGGTCCCAGCACGGATCCCTGTGGAACACCACTCCATTTTGAGAAACTCCCTTCCACTGCTACTCTCTGTCTCCTGTTGCCCAGCCAGTTCTTTATCCATCTAGCTAGTACACCTTGGACCCCATGCGCCTTCACTTTCTCCATCAGCCTACCATGGGGAACCTTATCAAACGCATTACTGAAGTCCATGTATACGACATCTCCAGCCCTTCCCTCATCAATCAACTTTGTCACTTCCTCAAAGAATTCTATTAAGTTGGTAAGACATGACCTTCCCTGCACAAAACCATGTTGCCTATCACTGATAAGCCCATTTTCTTCCAAATGGGAATAGATCCTATCCCTCAGTATCTTCTCCAGCAGCTTCCCTACCACTGACGTCAGGCTCACCGGTCTATAATTACCTGGATTATCCCTGCTACCCTTCTTAAACAAGGGGACAACATTAGCAATTCTCCAGTCCTCCGGGACCTCACCCGTGTTTAAGGATGCTGCAAAGATATCTGTTAAGGCCCCAGCTATTTCCTCTCTCGCTTCCCTCAGGAACCTGGGATAGATCCCATCCGGACCTGGGGACTTGTCCACCTTAATGCCTTTTGGAATACCCAACACTTCCTCCCTCCTTATGCCGACTTGACCTAGAGTAATCAAACATCTGTCCCTAACCTCAACATCCGTCATGTCCCTCTCCTCGGTGAATACCGATGCAAAGTACTCGTTTAGAATCCCACCCATTTTCTCTGACTCCACGCATAATTTTCCTCCTTTGTCCTTGAGTGGGCCAATCCTTTCTCTAGTTACCCTCTTGCTCCTTATATATGAATAAAAGGCTTTGGGATTTTCCTTAACCCTGTTTGCTAAAGATATTTCATGACCCCTTTTAGCCCTCTTAATTCCTCGTTTCAGATTGGTCCTACATTCCCGATATTCTTTCAAAGCTTCGTCTTTCTTCAGACTCCTAGACCTTATGTATGCTTCCTTTTTCCTCTTAGCTAGTCTCACAATTTCACCTGTCATCCATGGTTCCCTAATCTTGCCATTTCTATCCCTCATTTTCACAGGAACATGTCTCTCCTGCACGCTAATCAACCTCTCTTTAAAAGCCTCCCACATATCACATGTGGATTTACCTTCAAACAGCTGCTCCCAATCTACATTTCCCAGCTCCTGCCGAATTTTGGTATAGTTGGCCTTCCCCCAATTTAGCACTCTTCCTTTAGGACCACTCTCGTGCTCGGCCATTTGAGGGCATGTAAGAGTCAGCCACATTTTTGTGGGTCTTGAGTCACATGTAGACCAGACCAGGTAAGGACAGCAGATTTCCTTCCCGAAAGGACATTAGTGAACCAGATGGGTTTGTGCAACAATTGACAATCGTTTCATGGCCATCATTAGATTAACTTTTTAATTCCCAGATTTATTAGTTGAATTCAAATTTCCCCAGCTGCCATAGTGGGAATCAAACTCATGTCCCCACAGCATTAGCCGGGGCCTCAGGATTACTAGTCCAGTGACACTACCACTGCCTCCCCACCATGTGAAGTCTGGTCATTGATGAAGGAAACACAGCAGCCAGTATGTGCACAGCAAGCTCCCAGAAACAGCAATGTGGTCATGACCAGCTATCCTGTTTTAGTGCTATTGGTTGAGGGATAATTATTGGCCAGGCCAATGGTCAGAACTCCCCTGCACTATATTGAAATATCGCCATTTCCAAACCGGAGAAAGCAGCCAGGCCTTTGTTTAATGGCTCATCTAAAAGACATACACTCCGACAGTGTAGCAAAGAACAAAGAACAGCACAGCACAGGAACAGGCCATTCAGCCTTCCAATGCCTATCTAAACTAAGAACTAAACTACTGAGCACTCACTCAGTACTGAACCCCCGGCAGTGCAGCACTCCCTCAGTACTGACCCTCCAACAGTGCAGCACTCCCTCAGGACTGACCCCCCAACAGTGCCGTACTCCCTCAGTACTGACCCTCCAACAGTGCAGCACTCCCTCAGTACTGACTCTCCAACAGTGCAGCACTCCCTCAGGACTGACCCCCCAACAGTGCCGTACTCCCTCAGTACTGACCCTCCAACAGTGCAGCACTCCCTCAGTACTGACCCTCTGACAGTGCAGCACTCCCTCAGTACTGACCCTCCGACAGTGCAGCACTCCCTCAGTACTGACCCTCCAACAGTGCAGCAGTCCCTCAGTACTGACCCTCCGACAGTGCAGCACTCCCTCCGTACTGACCCTCCAACAGTGCAGCACTCCCTCAGGACTGACCCTCTGACAGTGCAGCACTCCCTCAGTACTGACCCTCCGACAGTGCAGCACTCCCTCAGTACTGACCCTCCAACAGTGCAGCACTCCCTCAGTACTGACCCTCCAACAGTGCAGCACTCCCTCAGGACTGACCCCCCAACAGTGCCGTACTCCCTCAGTACTGACCCTCCAACAGTGCAGCACTCCCTCAGTACTGACTCTCCAACAGTGCAGCACTCCCTCAGGACTGACCCCCCAACAGTGCCGTACTCCCTCAGTACTGACCCTCCAACAGTGCAGCACTCCCTCAGTACTGACCCTCTGACAGTGCAGCACTCCCTCAGTACTGACCCTCCGACAGTGCAGCACTCCCTCAGTACTGACCCTCCAACAGTGCAGCAGTCCCTCAGTACTGACCCTCCGACAGTGCAGCACTCCCTCCGTACTGACCCTCCAACAGTGCAGCACTCCCTCAGGACTGACCCTCTGACAGTGCAGCACTCCCTCAGTACTGACCCTCCGACAGTGCAGCACTCCCTCAGTACTGACCCTCCAACAGTGCAGCACTCCCTCAGTACTGACCCTCCGACAGTGCAGCACTCCCTCAGTACTGACCCTCCGACAGTGCAGCACTCCCTCAGTACTGACCCTCCAACAGTGCAGCACTCCCTCAGTCCTGACCCTCCGACAGTGCAGCACTCCCTCAGTACTGACCCTCCGACAGTGCAGCACTCCCTCAGTACTGACCCTCCGACAGTGCAGCACTCCCTCAGTACTGACCCTCCGACAGTGCAGCACTCCCTCAGTACTGACCCTCCGACAGTGCAGCACTCCCTCAATACTGACCCTCCGACAGTGCAGCACTCCTTCATTACTGATCCTCCGACAGTGCAGCACTCCCTCAGTACTGACCCTCCAACAGTGCAGCTCTCCCTCAGTACTGACCCTCCAACAGTGCAGTACTCCCTCAGTACTGACCCTCTGACAGTGCAGTACTCCCTCTGTTGCCACCCACGACAGTGCAATATTGCCCTCTGTCTGAGATTTTGTGCTGGAATCTCTAGAGTGGATCTGGAACCCACAACCTTCAGACTAAAATGGGAGGCTGCTCCCAACACAGTCAAGCAGACAGCAAGGGGGTTACATGGAAACATAGAAAATAGGAGCAGGTGTAGGCCATTCGGCCCTTCGAGCCTGCTCCACCATTCATTTTGATCATGGCTGATCATCCAAACTCAGTAACCTGTTCCCACTTTCCCCCCATATCCTTTCATCCCTTTAGACCCAAGAGCTATATCAAACTCCTTCTTGAAAACATACAATGTTTTGGCCTCAACTGCTTTCTGTGGTAGCGAATTCCACAGGCTCACCCTCTCTGGGTGAAGAAATTTCTCCTCATCTCAGTCCTGAAAGGTTTACCCTGTATCCTTAGATTGTGACCCCTGGTTCTGGACTCCCCCACCATCGGGAACATCCTTCCTGCATCTACCCTGTCAAGTCCTGTTAGAATTTTATAGGTTTCTATGAGATCTCCCCTCACTCTTCTGAACGCCAGTGAATATAATCCTAACCGACTCAATCTCTCCTCATACGTCAGTCCCACCATCCCAGGAATCAGTCTGGTAAACCTTCGCTGCACTCCCTCTATAGCAAGAACATCCTTCCTCAGTAAAGGAGACCAAAACTGCACACAATATTCCAGGTGTGGCCTCACCAACCCCCTGTGTAATTGCAGCAAGACATCCCTGCTCCTGTACTCGAATCCTCTCGCTATGAAGGACAACATACCATTTGCCCTTTTTTACCGCCTGTTGCACCTGCATGTTTACCTTCAGCGACTGGTGTACGAGAACACCCAGGTCTCGTTGCATATTCCCCTCTCTCAGTTTATAGCCGTTCAGATAATAATCTGCCTTCCTGTTTTTGCTACCAAAGTGGATAACCTCACATTTATGCACATTATACTGCATCTGCCATGCATTTGCCCACTCACTCAACTTGTCCAAATCACCCTGAAGCCTCTCTGCATCCTCCTCACAACTCACCCTCCCACCCAGTTTTGTGTCATCTGCAAATTTGGAAATGTTACCTTTCGTACCCTCACCCAATTCATGAATATATATTGTTACTGATCTGTTTCTGTTTCGAATTCCACACTCCCATCTACCCCCGATAACCTTTGATTCCCTTTCCTCACAAGAATCTATCTACCTCTGCCTTAAAAATATTCAATGATCCCGTCTCCACCACCTTCTGAGGCAGAGAGTTCCAAAGTCACACAACCCTCTGAGAGAAAACATTTCTCCTCATCTCTGTCCTAAAAGGGCGACCCCTAATTATAAAACAGTGAGCCCCAGTTCTGGACTCACCCACAAGAGGAAACATCCTTTCCATATCCACCTTGTCAAGACCGTTCAGGATCTTATAAACTTCAATCAAGTCTCCCCTCCCCCCAGTGAAAACAAACCCAGTCTGTCCAACCTTTCCTCATAAGACAACCTGTTCATTCCAGGTATCAATCTAGTAAACCTCCTCTGAACCGCCTCCAACGCATTTACATCCTTCCTTAAATAAGGAGACTAAAACTGCACACAGTGTGCTAAGTTCCAGTGTGCAAAGATGACTTACAGGGTCTCGCAACTGTCCAGCAATCCAGCAGATTTCTCGGATTGCTGAGGCGCTGCGCTGGGTAGTGGCAGTGCCTATCTCAGGAGGTCAGTATTCATGCTCCCAGCACTGCCACACCCCACTAGGGCCCTTGCTCGAGGACGTCCTGCAAGGCCATCTGCAGTCTCCCCCAGTGAAAGTCAGCTGCCTTCCACCAGCCATGCTGCAGCCACTGGGGTAACACGGTATAGGAGTGCTCGGACAGGCAAAGGCACTCGAAAGACAGGTACTAAAGTAATTCACAAGAGTGAAGCATCTGTGTTGTATTCAATATGGCGTGATTTCATTGACTGATTTGGTTTTGAATTGTGGCCAAGAGGATGTTGTGATAATCAGTGACTCAGGAAAGCTGAGAGATTGTTGGTGAATGGGGATTTGGTGTTGTGGTTATTGGCATCTCGCACATACCGGCGCGGCAGAAAGGAGAAGTCCAGGATTCCGCACTCTCTTCCTCCTCATCCTCATGCGCCTGCTCCTCAGCTTCTTGCCTGATTGGTGGTTCGAAGAGCTGTTCCCTTGTGATGGTGAGTTGTGCAGCATACGGGTAAATCACCATGAATCTCGAGAACCACTCAGCCGAGTACTGCAGAATTTATCCGGAATGATCCAGGCAGTGCAATCATGCTGACAGTAGACCCATGGTCTGCTTGATCACATTTCTTGTGGTAGTACGGCTGTCATTGTATGCATGCTGATGTGTACATGTGTTGTGAGTCAGAGTCAGATTACAGGATGATATAGATGGGCTGGTAAGATGGGCGGAGCTGTGGCAAATGGAATTTAATCCTGAGAAGTGTGAGGTGATGCATTTTGGGAAGACTAACAAGGCAAGGGAATATATAATGGATGGTAGGACACTAGGAAGTACAGAGGGTCAGAGGGACCTTGGTGTACTTGTCCACTGAAGGCAGCAGCACAGGTAGATAAGGTGGTTAGGAAGGCATATGGGATACTTGCCTTTATTAGCCGAGGCATAGAATATAAGAATATAAGAGCAGGGAGGTTATGATGGAGCTGTATAAAATGCTGGTTAGGTCACAGCTGGAGTACTGTGTACAGTTCTGGGCACCACACTATAGGAAGGATGTGATTGCACTGGAGAGGGTGCAGAGGAGATTCACCAGGATGTTACCTGGGCTGGAGCATTTCAGCTATGAAGAGAGACCGGATAGGTTTTTTTTTCTTTTAGTTTCGGTGACTGCAGCGTGGATAGCAACGGAGGTGCGTGAACGGGCTTACAGCTGAGAAGTCAATTTCAGCGTAAGTTTAAAAGTGAATTCCCTTTTGTTTTCGGAGGACCAGGGGACTGCTGGGTAAGGAAAAGGGTATATATTTGTGTGGTGGCTGTACCCGAGACACTACACGTGTAGTGTCTCCCACCCACCCTCCTCCTCTAACCATAAAAAAAGGACTCTGGTGTGTTGATAAGGTAAGCTTTTTATTTAGGAAGTTCTGTCCGTTGGATTGCTAACCTAACAAGTTTTGACTTTTTGTTTTTGGTTTTTCAGTAGATTTGTTGGGAATTTGGAATAGTGGGAATGGAGATTAAGGCAGTTGTATGTTCCTCCTGCAGAATGTGGGAGGTAGGGGTCGCCAAGAGTGTCCCTGCTGACTGCATCTGTGGGAAGTGCACCCAACTCCAGCTCCTCGAGAACCGCGTTAGGGAACTGGAGCTGGAGCTGGATGAACTTCGGATCATTCGGGAGGCGGAGGAGGTTATTGAGAGGAGTTATAGGGAGGCAGTCACACCTCAGGTAAAAGAAGTAGGTAGATGGGTTACCGTCAGGGGAAGGAGAGGGAACCAGCAGGCAGTGCAGGGATCCCCTGTGGCCGTTTCCCTCAACAACAGGTATACCGTTTTGGATACTGTTGCGGGGGACGACTTACCAGGGGTAAGCAATGGGGTACAGGTCTCTGGCACAGAGTCTGTCCCTGTTGCTCAGAAGGGAAGGGGGAAGAGGAGCAGAATATTAGTCATTGGGGACTCCATAGTTAGGGGAACAGATAGGAGGATCTGTGGGAATGAGAGAGTCTCACGGTTGGTATGTTGCCTCCCAGGTGCCAGGGTTCGTGATGTCTCGGATCGTGTTTTTGGGATCCTTAATGGGGAGGGTGAGCAGCCCCAAGTCGTGGTCCACATAGGCACCAACGACATAGGTAGGAAGAGAGATGGGGATTTAAGACAGAAATTTAGGGAGCTAGGGTGGAAGCTTAGAGCGAGAACAAACAGAATTGTTATCTCTGGGTTGTTGCCCGTGCCACGTGATAGCGAAGTGAGGAATAGGGAGAGAGAGGAGTTGAACACGTGGCTGCAGGGATGGTGCAGGAGGGAGGGTTTTGGTTTCCTGGATAATTGGGGCTCTTTCTGGGGTAGGTGGGACCTCTACAAACAGGATGGTCTTCACCTGAACCAGAGGGGTACCAATATCCTGGGGGGGAGGTTTGCTAGTGCTCTTCGGGGGGGTTTAAACTAATTCAGCAGGGGAATGGGAACCTAAATTGTAGTGCCAGTGTACAGGATGTTGAGAGTAGTGAGGTCAGGGATATGGTTACAAGGACGCAAGAGGGCACTGGCAAGCAAGAACCTGGTTTAAAGTGTGCCTATTTCAACGCCAGGAGCATCCGGAATAAGGTGGGTGAGCTTGCAGCATGGGTTGGTACCTGGGATCTCGATGTAGTGGCCATTTCGGAGACATGGGTAGAGCAGGGGCAGGAATGGATGTTGCAGATTCCGGGATTTAGATGTTTCAGTAAGAACAGAGAAGATGGTAAAAGAGGGGGGTGTGGCATTGTTAATCAAGGAGAGTATTACAGCGGCAGAAAGGACGTTTGAGGACTCGTCTACTGAGGTAGTATGGGCTGAGGTTAGAAACAGGAGAGGTGAGGTTACCCTGTTGGGAGTCTTTTATAGACCTCCGAATAGTTCCAGAGATGTAGAGGAAAGGATAGCGAAGATGATTCTTGACAGGAGCGAGAGTAACAGGGTAGTGGTTATGGGGGACTTTAACTTTCCAAATATCGACTGGAAATACTATAGTTCGAGTACTTTAGATGGGTCAGTTTTTGTCCAGTGTGTGCAGGAGGGTTTTCTGACACAGTATGTGGACAGGCCAACCAAGGGCGATGCCACATTGGATTTGGTACTGGGAAATGAACCCGGCCAGGTGTTAGATTTAGATGTAGGTGAGCACTTTGGTGATAGTGATCACAATTCGGTTAGGTTTACCTTAGCAATGGGCAGGGACAGGTATATACCGCAGGGCAAGAATTATAACTGGGGGAAAGGAAATTATGATGCGATTAGGCAAGATTTAGGATGCATAGGATGGGGAAGGAAACTGCAGGGGATGGGAACAATCGAAATGTGGAGCTTATTCAAGGAGCAGCTACTGCGTGCCCTTGATAAGTATGTACCTGTGAGGCAGGGAGGAAGTTGTCGAGCGAGGGAGCCGTGGTTTACGAAAGAAGTTGAAGCGCTTGTCAAGAGGAAGAAGAAGGCTTATGTTAGGATGAGACGTGAAGGCTCAGTTAGGGCGCTTGAGAGTTACAAGCTAGCCAGGAAGGATCTAAAGGGAGAGCTAAGAAGAGCAAGGAGAGGACACGAGAAGTCATTGGTGGATCGGATCAGGGAAAACCCTAAGGCTTTCTATAGGTATATCAGGAATAAAAGAATGACTAGAGTTAGATTAGGGCCAATCAAGGATAGTAGTGGGAAGTTGTGTGTGGAATCAGAGGAGATAGGGGAAGCGTTAAATGAATATTTTGCGTCAGTATTTACAGTGGAGAAAGAAAATGTTGTTGAGAATACTGAGATTCAGGCTACGAGGCTAGATGGGATTGAGGTTCACAAGGAGGAGGTGTTAGCAATTTTGGAAAGTGTGAAAATAGATAAGTCCCCTGGGCCAGATGGGATTTATCCTAGGATTCTCTGGGAAGCTAGGGAGGAGATTGCAGAGCCTTTGTCCTTGATCTTTATGTCGTCATTGTCGACAGGAATAGTGCCGGAAGACTGGAGGATTGCAAATGTTGTCCCCTTGTTCAAGAAGGGGAGTAGAGACAGCCCTGGTAATTATAGACCTGTGAGCCTTACTTCGGTTGTGGGTAAAATGTTGGAAAAGGTTATAAGAGACAGGATTTATAATCATCTTGAAAAGAATAAGTACATTAGAGATAGTCAGCACGGTTTTGTGACGGGTAGGTCGTGCCTCACAAACCTTATTGAGTTTTTCGAGAAGGTGACCAAACAGGTGGATGAGGGTAAAGCAGTGGATGTGGTGTATATGGATTTCAGTAAGGCGTTTGATAAGGTTCCCCACGGTAGGCTATTGCAGAAAATACGGAAGTATGGGGTTGAAGGTGATTTAGAGCTTTGGATCAGAAATTGGCTAACTGAAAGAAGACAGAGGGTGGTGGTTGATGGCAAATGTTCATCCTGGAGTTTAGTTACTAGTGGTGTACCGCAAGGATCTGTTTTGGGGCCACTGCTGTTTGTCATTTTTATAAATGACCTGGAAGAGGGTGTAGAAGGGTGGGTTAGTAAATTTGCAGATGACACTAAGGTCGGTGGAGTTGTGGATAGTGCCGAAGGATGTTGTCGGGTACAGAGAGACATAGATAGGCTGCAGAGCTGGGCTGAGAGATGGCAAATGGAGTTTAATGCGGAAAAGTGTGAGGTGATTCACTTTGGAAGGAGTAACAGGAATGCAGAGTACTGGGCTAATGGGAGGATTCTTGGTAGTGTAGATGAGCAGAGAGATCTTGGTGTCCAGGTGCATAAATCCCTGAAGGTTGCTAACCAGGTTAATAGGGCTGTTAAGAAGGCATATGGTGTGTTAGCTTTTATTAGTAGGGGGGTCGAGTTTCGGAGCCACGAGGTCATGATGCAGCTGTACAAAACTCTGGTGAGACCGCACCTGGAGTATTGCGTGCAGTTCTGGTCACCGCATTATAGGAAGGATGTGGAAGCTATGGAAAGGGTGCAGAGGAGATTTACTAGGATGTTGCCTGGTATGGAGGGAAGGTCTTACGAGGAAAGGCTGAGGGACTTGGGGTTGTTTTCGTTGGAGAGAAGGAGGAGGAGAGGTGACTTAATAGAGACATATAAGATAATCAGAGGGTTAGATAGGGTGGATAGTGAGCGTCTTTTTCCTCGGATGGTGATGGCAAACACGAGGGGACATAGCTTTAAGTTGAGGGGTGATAGATATAGGACAGATGTCAGAGGTAGTTTCTTTACTCAGAGAGTAGTAGGGGCGTGGAACGCCCTGCCTGCAACAGTAGTAGATTCGCCAACTTTAAGGGCATTTAAGTGGACATTGGATAGACATATGGATGAAAATGGAATAGTGTAGGTCAGATGGTTTCACAGGTCGGCGCAACATCGAGGGCCGAAGGGCCTGTACTGCGCTGTAATGTTCTAAAAAAAAAATCTAAAAGGTTAGGGTTGTTTTCCTTAGAGCAGAGAAGGCTGAGGGGGGAACCTGATTGAGGGAAACAAAATTATGAGGGGCATTGACAGGTTAGGTAGGAAGTAACTTTTTCCTTTAGTGGAGGGGTCAATAACCAGGGGGCATAGATTTAAGCTAAGGGGCAAGAGGTTTAGAGGGGATTTGAGGAAAAATTATTTCACCCAGAGGGTGGTTGGAATCTGGAACACACTGCCTGAAGAGGTGGTAGAAGCAGGAACCCTCACAATATTTAAGAAGTATTTAGATGAGCACGTGAAACACCATAGCGTACAAGGTTACGGGCCAAGTGCTGGAAAATGGGATTAGAATAGTTAGGTGCTTGATGGCCGGCACAGACACGATGGGCCAAAGGGCCTGTTTCTGTGCTGTATAACTCGATGACTCTTTGAGAGTCATGAGCCATGCCATCAGTGGTCGTCCAGCAGCCGCCCTTTGGTTTGACGTAGTGGCTGATATGCAGCTGGCACAGTGGACTGCCACAGAATGAAGACATTATGACTGCTGCCAGGATACCGGGCACTGACCTGCAGGATTCACTTCCTGTGGTCACACACCAGCTGGACACTGAGGGTGTGCAATGTGTGTGTAGTCTCTGGCATCTTGCACCTTGAGGAAGTCTGTAATTCAAGTGAAGCTATGTGCTCACTCTGTCTGGCAAGAGGGAATGATCTGAAGTGAGCTCTCACTGAGTAGAGAGCCTCAGTGGGTGGCAATCTGCAGGATATTGCAAATATCTCCAGCACCCGGATACATAAAAGTACATTGTCGGGGTCACCTACACAGTCACTGGCAACATGGTCCTTGCACTGCTCTGAGGCGGCAGTTGTAGTTGCAGCAGATTTCAGTGAAGATGTTCATACTGAAGTACAAACACCTTTCACATTATTCCTCACTGAGCTTCAGGTAGATTTGCTCCCTGAACACCCTGGACAGATTTGGCCTCCTACTGGGAGCCCTTCTCCCCACTCAACCTCCTCCCTCTTCCAGCAGTTTGTCCTGCTCTGTGTGCTCTCTGCTCATTCTCACAGTCTTGCTCTACTCCAAGGGGAATGCCTGCAAGTGAACCTCTGTCTGGGAGCTACTGGTGTGTGCAGAATCCCTGAAGTTAGCAAAAACTCTTTCAGCACCTGCCACATCACTCCCTGTAAATATCTGCAACTTTAAACAACTATAGAAAGCAACAAAAACATGAGAAATCGCAGCAAGAGCCAGAGGAAAGAATCTAGCAACTGCCGTGTGAGTAGCTGATGACCCCTTTAAATAACATTGGTGTGGCGTCCTTCCTGCTGCATGTTCACCTGTGCGAGGTTCAGAAAGGTTTTTTGTTTGCACTGGAGTGCTGACTTGGGTTGCATTACAGTGCTACAGTGGAAGTTTGGTAACTGAGGATAATCGCAACATCGAGGGCTGAAGGGCCTGTACTGCGCTGTTATGTTCTATATAGCTCTTGGGTCTAAAGGGATCAAAGAATATGGGGGGAAAGCGGGAACAGGTTCCTGAGTTGGATGATCAGCCATGAGCATAATGAATGGTGGAGCAGGCTCGAAGGGCCGAATGGCCTACTCCTGCTCCTATTTTCTATGTTTCTATGACATCGACCTAAGCACCGGAAATGAGAATGGCAAACCCACCCCTGTCGACCCTGCAAAGTCCTCCTTACTAACATCTGGGGGCTTGTGCCAAAGTTGGGAGAGCTGTCCCACAGACTAGTCAAGCAACAGCCTGACATAGTCATACTCACGGAATCATACCTTACAGACAATGTCCCAGACACGGCCATCACTGAGAAGTGCACCCAACTCCAGCTCCTCACAGACCGCGTTAGGGAACTGGAGCTGGAGCTGGATGAACTTCGGATCATTCAGGATGCTGAGGGGGTGATGGAGAGCAGTTATAGGGAAGTAGTGACACCTAAGTTACAGGATAAAGGTAGCTGGGTGATCGTCAGTGGAGGGATCCCCTGTGGCCGTTCCCCTTAATAATAAGTATAGCGTTTTGGATACGGTTGGTGGGCCGGGGACCTACCAGGGGAAAGCCACAGCGGCCAGGTCTCTGGCACTGAGCCTGGCTCTGTGGCTCAGAAGGGAAGGGGGGAGAATGGGAGAGCGATAGTGATAGGAGATTCAATGGTTAGAGGAACAGACAGGAGATTCTGTGGTCACGAACGAGACTCCCGGATGGTATGTTGCCTCCCGGGTGCCAGGGTCAGGGATGTCTCGGATCGAGTCTACAGGATTCTTAAGGGGGAGGGGGAGCAGCCAGAAGTCGTGGTACACATCAGTACCAATGACATAGCGAGGAAAAGGGATGTGGACCTGAAAAGCGAATATAGGGAGTTAGGTTGGAAGCTAAAAGGCAGGACGAACAGAGTAGTAATCTCAGGATTGATACCGGTGCCACGTGCTAGTGAGGCTAGAAACAGAGAGCGAGTGCAGCTGAACACGTGGCTACAGAACTGGTGTAGGAGGGAGGGCTTCAGATATGTGGATCATTGGGATACCTTCTGGGGAAGGTGGGACCTGTACAAGAAGGACGGGTTGCATCTGAACTGGAGGGGCACCAATATCCTGGGCGGGAGGTTTGCTAGAGCTCTTCGGGAGGGTTTAAACTAGTTTGGCAGGGGGATGGGAACCGGAGTCACGGATCAGTGGATGGGGTAGCTGTTGAACAGGCAGATACAGAGTGCAGAGAGTCTGTGAGGAAGGTTAGACAGTTGACAGGGCAAAGTTGCAGCCAGTATGATGGGTTGAAGTGTGTCTATTTTAACGCAAGAAGTGTCAGGAATAAGGGTGATGAACTTAGAGCATGGATCAGTAGTTGGAGCTACGATGTTGTGGCCATTACGGAGACATGGATATCACAGGGGCAGGAATGGATGTTGGATGTTCCGGGGTTTAGATGTTTCAAAAGGAATAGGGAGGGAGGTAAAAGAGGTGGGGGAGTGGCATTGCTAATCAGGGATAGTATCACAGCTGCAGAATGGGAGGTCGCCGAGGAGGGTTTGTCTACTGAGTCATTATGGGTGGAAGTCAGAAACAGGAAAGGAGCAGTCACTTTGTTGGGAGTTTTCTATAGACCCCCCAATAGCAACAGAGACACGGAGGAACAGATTGGGAGGCAGATTTTGGAAAGGTGCAGAAGTAACAGTGTTGTTGTCATGGGTGACTTCAACTTCCCTACTTCTTTCAATGTAGTATACTGTATTCGCTGCTCACAGTGTGGTCTCCTCTACACTGGGGAGACCAAGCGCAGAGTGGGTGACCGCTTTGCGGAACATCTCCGCTCAGTCCGCAAGCAGGACCCTGAGCTTCCGATGCTTGCCATTTCAACACACCCCCCTGCTCTCATGCTCACATCTCTGTCCTGGGATTGCTGCTGTGTTCCAGTGAACATCAACGCAAGCTCGAGAAACAGCATCTCATCGACCGATTAGGCACACTACAGCCTGCCGGACTGAACATTGAGTTCAATAATTTCAGAGCATGACAGCCCCCCATTTTACTTTCATTTTTAGTTATTTTTTCTTCCTTTTTTCTACATTCTTTTTTTACATTTTTTACAATCTTTTTTTGCATTTATTTCATTTCATCTTAGTTTGTTCAGTTTGCTTCCCCACTGTTTTTTTCAGGTTTGCACTTGCTGCTGTTCAATATTCAGTGTATTTACACCTAATCTGTACTAATGCTTTGTCTTTCAACACACCATTAACATAGAACATAGAACATTACAGCGCAGTACAGGCCCTTCAGCCCTCGATGTTGCGCCGACCTGTGAAACCATCTGACCTACACTATTCCATTTTCATCCATATGTCTATCCAATGACCACTTAAATGCCCTTAAAGTTTTGTTTGCCTTTGCTCCATGACCTTTTGGTCAGCTATGTGGCCTGGTTCAATCTACACCTTCTCCTTTGTTATCTCTTGCCCCACCCCCGCCTCACTTGCTTATTTTCTGTGACTTTTCTTATATTTGTCAGTTCCGAAGAAGGGTCACTGACCCGAAATGTTAACTCTGCTTCTCTTTGCACAGATGCTGCCAGACCTGCTGAGTGATTCCAGCATTTCTTGTTTTTATTTCAACTTCCCTAATATTGATTGGAACCTCCTTAGTGGAAATAGTTTGGATGGAGCAGTTTTTGTCAGGTGTGTCCAGGAAGGTTTCCTGACTCAATATGTCAATAGGCCGACCAGAGAGGAGGATATATTGGATTTGGTGCTTGGCAACGAACCAGGCCAGGTGGCAGATCTCTCGGTGGGAGAGCATTTCGGTGATAGTGATCACAACTCCCTGACCTTTACTATAGTCATGGAGAGGGACAGGAGCAGACGGGATGGGAAAATATTTAATTGGGGGAGGTGGAATTACAATGCTATTAGGCAGGAACTGGGGAGCTTAAATTGGGAACAGATGTTCTCAGGGAAATGCACGACAAATATATGAATAGGAAGGGAATAGAGGGATATGGGCCCCGGAAGTGCAGAAGGTGTTAGTTTCGGCAGGCATCAAGATCGGCGCAGGCTTGGAGGGCCGAATGGCCTGTTCCTGTGCTGTACTGTTCTTTGTTCTTTGACAGAAATGTGGAGGTTGTTTAGGGAGCACTTGCTGCGACTGCTGGAGAGGTTTATCCCGATGAGGCAGGGAAGGGATGGTAGGGTGACGGAACCTTGGATGACAAGAGATGTGGAACAGCTAGTCAAGAGGAAGAAGGAAGCTTACTTAAGGTTGAGGAAGCAAGGATCAGACTGGGCTGTAGAGGGTTACAAGGTAGCCAGGAAGGAACTGAAGAATGGAGTTAGGAGAGCTAGAAGGGGACATGAAAAAGTCTTGGCGGGTAGGATTAAGGAAAATCCCAAGGCGTTCTACACTTATGTGAGGAACAAGAGGATGGCCAGAGTGAGGGTAGGGCCGATCAGGGATAGTGGAGGGAACTTGTGCCTGGAGTCGGAGGAGGTAGGGGAGGTCCTTAATGAATACTTTGCTTCAGTATTCACTAGTGAGAGGGACCTGGTCGTTTGTGAGGACAGCGTGGAACAGGCTGATATACTCGAACAGGTTGATGTTAAGAGGGAGGATGTGCTGGAAATTTTGAAAGACATGAGGATAGATAAGTCCCCGGGGCCAGACGGGATATACCCAAGGATATTACGGGAAGCGAGGGAAGAGATTGCTGCGCCTTTGCCGAAGATCTTTGCGTCCTCACTGTCCACTGGAGTCGTACCGGATGATTGGAGGGTGGCAAATGTTATTCCCTTGTTCAAGAAAGGGAATAGGGATAACCCTGGGAATTATAGACCAGTCAATCTTACGTCGGTAGTGGGAAAATTATTGGAGAGGATTCTGAGACAGGATTTATGATTATTTGGAAAAGCATGGTTTGATTAGAGACAGTCAGTATGGCTTTGTGAGGGGCAGGTCATGCCTCACAAGCCTTATTGAATTCTTTGAGGATGTGACAAAACACACTGATGAAGGAAGAGCAGTGGATGTGGTGTATATGGATTTTAGCAAGGCGTTTGATAAGGTTCCCCATGGTAGGCTCATTCTGAAAGTAAGGAGGCATGGGATTCAGGGAAAGTTGGCTGTCTGGATACAGAATTGGCTGGCCCATAGAAGACAGAGGGTGGTAGTAGATGGAAAGTATTCAGCCTGGAGCTCGGTGACCAGTGGTGTTCCACAAGGATCTGTTCTGGGACCTCTGCTCTTTGTGATTTTTATAAATGACTTGGATGAGGAGGTGGAAGGCTGGGTTAGCAAGTTTGCCGATGACACGAAGATTGCTGGAGTTGTGGATAGTGTGGAAGGCTGTTGTAGGTTGCAACGGGACATTGACAGGATGCAGAGCTGGGCTGAGAAGTGGCAGATGGAGTTCAACCTGGAAAAGTGTGAAGTGATTCATTTTGGAAGGTCGAATTTGAATACAGGCTTAAAGACAGGATTCTTGGTAGTGTGGAGGAACAGAGGGATCTTGGGGTCCATGTCCATAGATCGCTCAAAGTTGCCACCCAAGTTGATAGGGTTGTTAAGAAGGCGTATGGTGTGTTGGCTTTCATTAACAGGGGGATTGAGTTTAAGAGCCGCGAGGTTATGCTGCAGCTCTATAAAGCCCTGGTTAGACCACACTTGGAATATTGTGTTCAGTTCTGGTCGCCTCATTATAGGAAGGATATGGAAGCTTTAGAGAGGGTGCAGAGGAGATTTACCAGGATGCTGCCTGGACTGGAGGGCATGTCTTACGAAGAAAGGTTGTGCGGGCTAGGGCTTTTCTCATTGGAGCGAAGAAGGATGAGAGGTGACTTGATAGAGGGGTACAAGATGATGAGAGGCATAGATAGAGTGGATAGTCAGAGACTTTTTCCTAGGGCAGAAAGGACTATCACCAGGGGGCATCATTTTAAGGTGATTGGAGGAAGGTTTCGGGGAGATGTCAGAGGTAGGTTCTTTACACAGAGAGTGGTGGGTGTGCGGAATGCGCTGCCAGCGGTGGTAGTAGAAGCAGATACATTAGAGACATTTAAGCGACTCTTGGATAGGTACATGGATCATAAGATCATAAGAACTAGGAGCAGGAGTAGGCCGTCCGGCCCCTCGAGCCTGCTCCGCCATTCAATAAGATCATGGCTGATCTTCTCGTGGACTCAGATCCACTTACCCGCGCTCCCACCGTATCCCTTAATTCCTTTATTGTTCAAAAAGATATCTACCTTAGCTTTAAAGTAGATGACAGTAGAATGAAGGGTATGTAGGTCGTTTGATTTTAGAGTAGGTTAAAGGGTCGGCACAACATCGTGGGCCGAAGGGCCTGTACTGTGCTGTACTGTTCTATGTTCTATCACCCTCCCCGGGTATGTCCTGCCCCACTGGCAGGACAGACCCACCAGAGGTGGTATACAGTAGGGAGGGAGTTGCCCTGGGAGTCCTCTACATCTACTCTGGAACCCATGAAGTCTCATGGCATCAGGTCAAACATGGGCAAGGAAACCTACAGCTGATTACCACCTACCGCCCTCCCTCAGCTGATGACTCAGTTCTCCTCCATGTTGAACACCAATTGGAAGAAGCACTGAGGGTGGCAAAAGCGCAGAATGTACTCTGGGTGGGGGACTTCAATGTCCATCACCAAGAGTGGCTCGATAGAATCACTGCTGACCAAGCTGGCTGAGTCCTAAAGGACATGGCTATTAGACTGGGTCTGTGGCAGGTGGTGAGGGAACCAACAAAAGTGAGAAACCTCACCAATTACGCTGTTGCAGATGCATCTGTCCATGACAGTATTGGTAGGAGTGACCACCGCACAGTCCTTGTGGAAACGAGGTCCCGCCTTCACATTGAGAATACCATCCATCGTGTTGTGTGGCACTATCACCGTGCTGAATAGGATAGATTTTGAACAGATCTCGCAATGCAAAACTGGGCATCCATGAGGCGCTGTGGGCCATCAGCAGCAGCAGAATTTTCCTCAACCACAATCTGTAACCTCTTGACCTAGTATATCCCCCACTTTACCATTACCATCAAGCTGGGGGATCAACCCTGGTTCAATGAAGACTGCAGGAGGGCATGTCAGGAGCAGCACCAGGCATATCTCAAAATGAGGTGTCAACCTGGTGAAGCTACAACACAGGACTATCTGCGTGCCAAACTGCATAAGCAGCATGCGATAGACAGAGCTAAGCGATCCCACAACCAACGGATCAGATCTAAGCTCTGCAGTCCTGTCACATCCAGCTGTGAATGGTGGTGGACAATTAAACAACTAACTGCAGGAGGTGGCTCCACAAATATTCCCATCCTCAATGATGGGGGAGCCCAGCACATCAGTGTAAAAGATAAGGCTGAAGCATTTGCAACAATCTTCAGCCAGAAGTGCTGAGTGGATGATCCATCTCGGCCTCCTCCCGAGGTCCCCAGCTTCACAGATGCCAGATTTCAGCCAATCTGATTCACTCCAGGTGATATTAAGAAACAGCACAAGGCACTGGATACTGCAAAGGCTATGGGTCCTGACAACATTCTGGCAATAGCACTGAAGACCTGTGCTCCAGAACTTGCCGCGCCCCTAGCCAAGCTGTTCCAGTACAGCTACAACACTGGCATCTACCCTGCAATGTGGAAGATTGCCCAGGTATGTCCTGTACACAAAAGGCAGGACAAGTCCAACCCGGCCAATTACCGCCCCATCAGCCTACTCTCAATCATCAGTAAAGTGATGGAAGGTGTCATCAACAGTGCCATCAAGCAGCACTTGCTTAGCAATAACCTGCTCAGTGACGCTCAGTTTGGGTTCCGCCAGGGCCACTCAGCTCCTGCCCTCATTACAGCCTTGGTTCAAACATGGACAAAAGAGCTGAACTCGAGGTGAGGTGAGAGTGACTGCCCTTGATATCAAGGCAGCATTTGACCGAGTATGGCATCAAGGAGCCTTAGCAAATAGTCAATGGGAATCAAGAGGAAAACATGCCACTGGTTGGGTCATACTTAGCACAAAGGAAGTTGGTTATGTTTATTGGAGGCCAATCACTTTTGGGCAATTCACCACATAGTGATACTTTGAATTAAGTCTAAAGCATCTATTAACTTCTCAAATTCTCCCATTATTATTATTAATCAATTTGGTGCTACAGAACTTGTGTACTGCTGAAAACAGACATTTTGTTGAAGCTTTTCATCTTGCACTCATCAGGACAATTTGCAAGAATAACCAATGAAGGGGAAGCAACAAATTTATACTTTATGAGAAGAGAGTGCTGATTGATTGGAGAATGCACCAGTTTATGGTGACTGACAGTTAACTGCCAAGCTTTGTTTGAAATTTAAACCAGACAGCTTGACTCTGATTGGTCAAGGCATTGCCTGAGGAATGAACCAGCAAATGGCTGTCATTTTGTTGAGATGAAATAGGCTCAATGTGTGTACATGTTCTTTCTGTCTGCGTATTAATATATGTAGCTTCCAGTAGGGGCAAATGCGCCACACTGCGAGCCCTACTGACAATCTTAAATTGGTTGTCCTTAGCACACTGAGGATTATTTAGTGAATCTTGTCCAATCACAGAATTACATCTAATGTTGGACATTGTTTTGAGTTTTGCAAGGGGCTGTTCCTTGCTCATTGCAAACAGCAGAAGTCAACAGGGCCCTATTCTTTGCAGACAGAAAGAACTTGTACACACATTGTGCCTGTTTCAGCTTAATTGCTTAAGACTGAGGGTGAAGCTTAAGAGCTAAGGAACTGAAATTATAGGCAGAAGGTTCCGGATAAAGAGACCTGAATTCTGATAGAGACCATGTGTAGAAATCGTGTAAGTGCTGAGATATTTTCAAGTACTGTAAATAAACCTGCTGTTGATTTAGAACTAGTGTCATCTCTGTATTGCTCTGAGATAAATCAGATATCTAAAATATCCAGCAAATTGGCAAATACGTAACAGTGGTGAAAGATGGAACTGGAGCCAAGTCTTTATCCACTTACAAACTTTTATTCACAGAGACACACATTACATACGATCCTGGCTGATCTTGGGCTTCAATTCCACTTTCCTGCCCACTCCCCATATCCTTTGATTCCCTGCGAGACCAAATATCTGTCTAGCCTTAAATGTATTCAATGATGGAGCATCCACAACCCTCTGGGGTAGAGAATTCCAAAGATTCACAACACTTTGAGTGAAGTAATTTCTCCTCATCTCAGTCCTGAATGATCGGCCCCTTATCCTGAGACTGTGTCTCCGTGTTCTAGATTCCCCGACCAGTGGGAACAATCTCTCAGCTTCAACCCTATCAAGCCCTTTCAGAATCTTCTATGTCTCAATTAGATCACCTCTCATTCTTCTAAACTCCAGAGAATATCGGCCCAATTTACTCAGCCTCTCATCATAGGCCAATCCCCACATCCCAGAGACCAATTTAGTAAATCTTCACTGCACTGTCTCCATTTCAAGTATATCCTTTCTCAAATATGGAGACCAAAACTGCTCACAGTATTCCAGGTGTGGTCTCACCAAAGCCCTGTACAATTTTAGTAAGACTTCTTTATTCCTGTACTCCAACCCCCCTTGCAATAAAGGCCAACATGCCATTTTCCTTCCTAATAGCCTGCTGTACCCACAAGCCTCTCTGAACATCAACACTTATCAGTTTCACACCTTTTAAAAAATATTCTGCTTTTCTATTTTTACAACCAAAGTGAACAACTTCACACTTCCCTACATTATATTCCATCTGCCATCTTGTTCACCACTCACTTAACCTATCTATATCTCTTTGCAGCCTCTCTGTGTCCTCCCCACAGCTTACCTTTCCACTAAGCTTCATCAGCAAACTTAGATACATTACTCTCTGTGTCTTCATCTAACTCATTAACATTGAGTGTAAATAGCTGAGGCCTCAGCACTGATCCTTGCGACACCCCACTATTCACTGCCTACCAACTTGAAAATGCCCCATTTATGCCCACTCTCTGCTTCCTGTCTGTCTGTTAACCAATCCTCTATCCACACTAATATGTTACCCCCAACACCATGAGCCCTTATCTTACTTATTAATCTTTTATGTGGCACTTTATCGAAAGCCTTTTGAAAATCTAGGTATACTACATCTACTGGTTCCCCTTTATCTACCCTACTAGTTACATCCTCAAAAAACTCTAATAAATTTGTAAACAGGATCTCCCTTTAGTAAAACCATGCTGATCTGTTCTAATCAAACTCTGCTTTTCCAAGTGCAATGTTAGGATTTCTTTAATAACATTTTCCAGCATCTTCCCAACAACTGATGTTAGGCTAACTGGCATGTAGTTCCTGTTTTCTCTCTCCCTCCTTTCTTGAAAAGAGGCGTAACATTTGCCAACTTCCAATCTGACAGGACCATTCTTGAATCTAAGGAATTCAGAATTATCTGAGCACAGGCAACACCCAATTAACAGTGGTGCAGTGGTTAGCACCACAGCCTCACAGCTCCAGCAACCTGGGTTCAATTCTGGGTACTGCCTGTGTGCGGAGTTTGCAAGTTCTCCCTGTGTCTGCGTGGGTTTTCTCCGGGTGCTCTGGTTTCCTCCCACATGCCAAAGACTTGCAGGTTGATAGGTAAATTGGCCATGATAAATTGCCCCTAATGTAGGTAGGTGATAGGAGAATGGTGGGGATGTGGTAGAGAATATGGGATTAATGTAGGATTAGTACTGCTATGTCCAGACTGGCCAAAAGAGTGTGGGAAAATGGCGCACTGACACGGAACACAAAAGTCCGAGTGTATCAAGCCTGTGTCCTCAGTACCTTGCTCTATGGCAGCGAGGCCTGGACAACGCATGTCAGCCAAGAGCGACGTCTCAATTCATTCCATCTTCGCTGCCTCAGGAGAATCCTTGGCATCAGGTGGCAGGACCGTATCTCCAACACAGATGTCCTCGAGGTGGCCAACATCCCCAGCATATACACACTACTGAGTCAGCGGCGCTTGAGATGGCTTGGCCATGTGAGCCGCATGGAAGATGGCAGGATCCCCAAGGACACATTGTACAGCGAGCTCACCACTGGTATCAGACCCACCGGCCGTCCATGTCTCCGCTTTAAAGACGTCTGCAAACGGGAGTCAGTTGCCAGCGTTTGCCAGAGCTGGTGGGCAGCCATAAAGGCGGGGCTAAAGTGTGGCGAGTCGAAGAGACTTAGCAGTTGGCAGGAAAAAAGACAGAAGCGCAAGGGGAGAGCCAACTGTGTAACAACCCTGACAAACAAATTTCTCTGCAGCACCTGTGGAAGAGCCTGTCACTCTAGAATTGGTCTTTATAGCCACTCCAGGCACTGCTCCACAAACCACTGACCAACTCCAGGCGCTTATCCATTGTCTCTCGAGACAAGGAGGCCAAAGATGAAGATGAGTATAAAATGGGTGGTTGTTGGTCAGCACAGACTCGGTGGGTCGAAGGGCCTGTTTCAGTGCTGTATCTCTAAATAAATAAATAAACACCTAATTAATTTATTTATTTTATTTATTTACTCCGCACAGGCAGTACTCAGAATCGAACCCGGGTCCCTGGAGCTGTGAGGCTGTGGTGCTAACCACTGCGCCACCCATAATGTACAATTAGGGGAGGGGAGGGGAGGGGAGGGGAGGGGAGGGGAGGGGAGGGGAGGGGAGGGGAGGGGAGGGGAGGGGAGGGGAGGGGAGGGGAGGGGAGGGGAGGGGAGGGGAGGGGAGGGGAATGATGCCTACATCCCATGACTGAATTTTAAAAAAGCCCACACTGATAAGAGGGCTGCTGTTTGATGTCTGGGAGACGGGGGAGATGGAATAAAATGCAACAACATAAATGACT
This sequence comes from Heterodontus francisci, assembly GCF_036365525.1. Taxonomy (NCBI): domain Eukaryota; kingdom Metazoa; phylum Chordata; class Chondrichthyes; order Heterodontiformes; family Heterodontidae; genus Heterodontus; species Heterodontus francisci. The sequence continues at coordinate 227,052,379 of NC_090372.1, read as the reverse complement.
GACCTGAGGGCAGAGAGGATCTGTGTACACCACCGTCTCCAGGCCTGTGGGAGAAAGAACAGAGTTAGACAGAGAGAGAGAGAGACAAAGAGAGAGACAGACAGACAGACAGACAGAGGCAGACAAAGAGAGAGAGATACAGATAGAGAGAGAGAGAGACACACACAGACAGACAGAAAGAGATAGAGAGGCAGAGACAGAAAGAGACAACAGAGAGAATGACAGAGACAGACAAAGAGACAGACAGACAGAGGCAGACAGACAGAGAGAGAGAGACAGACAGAGGCAGATAAAGAGGGAAGGCGAGACAGAGACAGAGAGAAACAAAGAGACAGGGAGAGAGACAGATCAATGCACACCTGTCAGCTGAATTGATTTGTGTACTTGCTTTAATACAACTGGTGATTGTGCCCTCTCTAATATCTTGTGCTGTCTCACCTTCTCATGCATGGTTTTATGATTTTTCTTTGTTTTTTTCAGGAACTGTTTCAAACTCCCAGATGACATGTATTCAGTGATAAAAATAACCTGTGGGGAAGACCAATAGCAGTGATTATCGGAGGCGGATACAAACACAGGACTGTATGGAGCAAGAACAGAGGTTCCCCTTTGTATAATCCTACTGCTTCCCCCCCCTTGTCTCCCTCACCATTCTCTCTCTGCCCCTCAAGGCACTTATTGTTCCCTCTTTATGAGCAGCAGCCCTATCTGTCCCACCCTCAACCCCCACTGGCCTTCCTGCCCAGCACATCCACTGGAGGCAAATCTTCCTGAGAACCTTCCCATCCACTTGCCCCTCCCAGTGCTGACCCTGTGGAATCTGCCAGTGGATCAGCTCTCACCACCCATCCTGCATCTCCCTCCAGAATTTCTGTCCACTTGTGAACAAGGCCCTTGTCATCCATGAACTTATTGTGGACGATTGCATCGACATCATGGCCTGAATGGAAACCAGGCTGAGGTGCAGGCTTGGAGGGCCGAATGGCCTGTTCCTGTGCTGTACTGTTCTTTGTTCTTTGTGTGATAACACCCTCCCCCAAACTGAAGCCTCCCTACCTGCCTATACCTTCCACTACTTGCCCTGCCCAGAATGTCAGTGGTGGTGTGGCTCACCTTGGACTGACCCCCTACTCCTCTGGCACTTTCTCCTCCTTTGAACATCTCATCTTGTTCCACCCCTCCCACCTCTTCTTCAAAATCCTATCACCCACCCTGGAACTATGCTGAGGTTCTGACTGAGATATCCTTACTGATTTCCTTCCTCAGCTTCTGCACTGAGTGCTTTCTCGTCCTCAGTGATTTCAATCTCCATCTCAATTCATCAATTCATCATACTCTCTTTCTGCTGAGTTCTCTGCAGCCATTAACACAGTTGACCACACCATCCTCTTCCAACACCTCTGCATCACTAGCCAGCCTGCACTTGCTTTGACTCTGATCTGATCTGATCTGATAGAAGTCACACTATCTCCAGCATTGACTCCTCGTCCAAATCCTGCACCATCACTGAGGACTAGAAGGATTACAGGGGACATGAAGAAAAACATTTTCACCCAGAGGGTGGTGGGTGTCTGGAATTCACTGCCCGGATCGGTGGTGGAGGCAGAAACCCTCAATTCTTTTAAAAAGTACCTGGACATGCACCTGAAGTGCTGTAAACCCTGCAAGGCTACGGCACAGGTACTGGAAAGTGGGATTAGATTGGGCGGCTAGTTTTTTTTTGGCCGGCATAGACACGACAGGCTGAATGGCCTCCTTCTGTGCTGTAATTTTTCTCTGATTCTAGGACCCATCCTTGCCCCCGTATACTACTTCATCTAAATCCTGCTCCCCGGACTTCATCAAACCAATCACTGTATGTGAGGGATGGAACCAGTCCCACAGCCAATGAATCAGATCAAAGCCCTGCAGTCCTGCCACATCCAGGACATCACTGCAGGAGCTCCTCAGGGTAGTGTCCTGGGCCCAACCATCTTCAGCTGCTTCATCAATGACCGTCCCTCCATCAGAAGGTCAGAAGTGGGGATGTTCGCTGATGATGGGACAATGTTCAGCACCATTCGCGACTCCTCAGATACTGAAGCAGTCCGTGTTCAGATGCAGCAGGACAACATGCAGATATGGGCAGGGGTGGCAGGTAACATTAGTGCCAGGTAATCACCATCTCCAACAAGGAAAACCAGGTACCTCCAGCATCTATCAATGGCATCAGCTTCACCAAATCACACACCATCAATATCCTGGCACTCACTGTTAATCAGAAGCTGAAAACAACCAGCCAGATTAACTCTGTGTCGATAGGAGCAGGTCAGAGGCTAGGAATCCTGTGGCGAGTAACTCACCTCCTGACTCCCCAAAGCCTGTCCACCATCTACAAGGGACAAGTCAGGAGTGTGATGGAATACTCTCCACTTGCCTGGATGGGTGCAGCTCCAACAACACTCAAGAAGCTCGACACAAAGCAGTTTTGTCATCCTCATTTTCATATCCCTCCACGTCCTCGCCCCTCCCTATCTCTGTAATCTCCTCCAGCCTCACAACCCTCCGAGATCTCTCTGCTCCTTTAATTCTGGCCTCTTGAGCATCACTGATTTTAATGGCTCCACCATCGGTGGCCGTGCATTCAGCTGCCTGGGCCCCAAGCTCTGGAATTCCCTCCCTAAACCCCTCCACCTCACTTTCCCTTTTTAAGACACTCCTTAAAACCTACCTCTTTGATTGTGCTTTTGGTCACCTGCCCGAATATTTCCTTATGCAGCTCGATTTTAAACTTTGTTTGATAATTGCTCCTGTGAAGCACTGTCAGGAATGTTACTATGTTAAGGGCACTATATAAATACATGTTTTGGAGTTGATCAGCACTCCTGCTACTAGACTCAGTGCCCTGTCACTCCTCCATCAGTACAGCATGCAGGAAGTGTGTACCACCTACAGGATACCCTGCAGATACACTCACTGACTGCTGGATATTAAAGGGGAAATCAGTAGGGTAAATCAGGGCACACCCGCTCAGTGAAGACGAGGCCCTGATGGAAAACATAGCAGAACAAGCTGTGGCTTTAACTGCAGTAAGTGTGCAACCCAGGAAGCTTACTACGGCCAGTACAGGAAAAGTTAATAGGATTCCTGAAGGTTATCAGGGTTTTGTTTCTGAAGGGAAAGTAACCCCATATCCCTCAAGTGGGGCAAGCAAGCCCATAGTAAAAAGGGACACAGGGGCCACTAGATCCCTTTTACTGGAAAAAGGCCTGACCTTTCCCGCAGAGAGTGCAGTGAACACCAGAATGGTGGTGAATGGTATTGGAGGGCAGTGTATACCTGTACCTGTACACCGGGTGCACCTGGAGTGCAATCTAGTTTCGGGACTGGTGACTGTAGGGATTGTCCCTAGTTTGCCTGTGGACGGAGTTGACCTGCTCCTAGGTAATGATCTGGCGGCGGTGAAGGTGGTAGCACCTCCCCCACCACCACCCCCCCCCCCCCCAGTGTAGTGAAAGAAAGACCGCAGATGGTCAGAGAGACAGGGCAGTGCCAGGAGACGGTCCCCTGTAGAGTCCCTGAATGTGTAGTGGATCAGGCCATGATCAAACCAGCTTCCCCAGAGGAGACTGCATTGGCACTGCAGGCAGATGACCATGAGGTCTGACTGTCTGAGACTTTCTTCGGAAAGTTAGGAAACCCAGGGAATTAATTAAATGGAGTTTCCCTAGCTGAGGCTCAGTGAGCTGACCCAGTATTGTGAGAGTTAGCACAGGCTGCCCAGTCTGAAAGTGAATCAGAGGGAGTCCCTGATTACTACTATTTAAAGAATGAGGTACTGATGAGGAAATGGAGTTCTCCTCACAGACCTGACAGCAAGGAGTGGACAGTAATTCACCAGTTAGTGGTGCCACAGAGGTACCGGAGAGAAATATTAAGAAGGGCCCAGGAGACTACAGTGGCTGTACATGCCGATATACGAAAGACCAGAGCCCGCATAAGACAGCAGTTTGACTGGCCAAAACTCCACAAAGATGTGGTGGAGTACTGCAGGAGTTGCCACATGTGCCAGGTTGAGGGGAAACCCCAACCTACAGGGAAATCTGCACCCCTCAAGTCCTGTACCAGTGTTAGGAGGACCCTCCAGCAGAGGGCTGGTGAACTGTAAGGGACCCCCGGCGAGAACAAAAGGGGACAGACAGACACACAGCTGACAAAAGTTTCGAAAGAGAAGGGGAAAAAGTGACCAAAAGGACAGGTTAAAGGAAGTCTGGGAAAAAACCTGGATGAAAACCCCTACTGTCCGGTCAACCAGCCGCGATAAATGTAAACAGCTAGACCCCACATCCTCCTATGTCAATGCAGACTCTAGAAGTACCCCACCAGAGTTGCTAACAGCATTTACAGGAACCTGCTGAGACAAAGAGAGACCTCTAGGGGGTGCAGAAACCATGCAGGTGATGCCTCACCTAGTCGAAGTGTCACAGGAGAGTGCAGATAAGTCTGCACCAATAGCTGCAGGTAGGAGTGTTCCAGAGAACAAAGGGGAGAGTAACAAAGACTCCTCCACCACAATCAGAGGAAAAGGGAACCACCCATCCCTGAAGTCAAAAGTCTTTGCATGACTGAGAAAGTTCAGGATAGACCCGCCCACTACCAACTCTCCTGAAAAAAGGGGGAAATTAAAAACAGCCCTGGCACCCAGAAAATACCATTTTTAATGAGCTTTAAGATTGGTGAATGAATGGAAATGAATGAGAGAAATGCATGGTTTTTCTTCCTGTATCTTATATTTCTCTCAAACTCTGTAATGAAATGCACCCTTGTTTTTCAAATCGCATTTCATTCCGCTGCATGTGGAGATGTCAGGCAAACCCCCCACCTGCCAAGGCTGAGGCACACACTATTTCGCCACATGAACATTAAAACTCAGAAAAATTGCAAACCCCTGACTAGAAAGACATTTGCATAGTAACAGACAGTGTTGGAAGAATGGAGACCCAGTTGTTGCTTTCCCAATACACAGAAGTAGTAGTCAGACCAGTTTTAGTCACATGACTAACTGGCGATTGCAGAGGTTTGAACTGAGAGTTTTAAATTGAAGAAAACAGTGTTTGAAATTAGAGGGCTATGCTCCTGGAACTGAAGCAGAACCTTCTCCTGTCTGCCTGCTCCCATCTCTTTCCCACGGAACTGAATCTTGTGAAAACACGTGAACCTCAAAGAGAGAAAAGTCTCCCACATGAACAGGTTTTAACCAGAATACAGGGTCCCAACGAGCAACAGCAAGAATTACCTACAACAGGACTATATCGTTAGCTCGAAGCACAGTAACAAGATGTTGCCACAAACTGTTTATTTATTTATTTTACTTATTTAGAGATACAGCGCTGAAACAGGCCCTTCGGCCCACCGAGTCTGTGCCAACCAACAACCACCCATTTATACGAACCCGACAGTAATCCCATATTCCCTATCACCTCCCTACACTAGGGGAAATTTACAACGGCCAATTTACCTATCACCTGCAAGTCTTTGGCTGTGGGAGGAAACCGGAGCACCCGGTGAAAACCCACGCAGACACAGGGAGAACTTGCAAACTCCGCACAGGCAGTACCCAGAATTGAACCCGGGTCGCTGGAGCTGTGAGGCTGCGGTGCTAACCACTGCGCCACTGTGCCGGCCATTCCACTTGATTTTTTTCTTCTCTTTTCTGTCCCTATCCACATGTGTATGTCGCGTGGGCATGCTAGTGTGGGCTTGCTAGCGTGGGCATGCTAGCGTGGGCATGCTAGCGTGGGCTTGCTAGCGTGGGCTTGCTAGCGTGGGCATGCTAGCGTGGGCTTGCTAGCGTGGGCATGCTAGCGTGGGCATGCTAGCGTGGGCATGCTAGCGTGGGCTTGCTAGCGTGGGCATGCTAGCGTGGGCATGCTAGCGTGGGCTTGCTAGCGTGGGTGCATTGTACATCCGTAAGTGGAACTGTATTAGAGTTTAAATAAGTTTAATACATTTCTCTTTTCTTATTTAAACTAAAGAAAGCCTGTTTGTGCTCATTTCTTTGTTTTATAATTGGAAAGTTGTGAACAAGGATTCACAAAGGTGGGGCTCAAAACACAGTGTGTTTCAAATTAATCCCTGTTACAGTAAGACCAGGTGAAGATAGTAACAGACCCCTAGACACCATTCTCACCTGGTCGTAACAAAATCAAAAAGAGCAGTTATCTTAATACCAACTGTTAGTGAACATCACTGTATACTCCCCTCCAGCCCAAAAAAAAAACCACCATCACCACGACTGTCTGCTTTCTGCCCGAGTCGGTTTTATATCCAAGCTGTGGAGTGCTCCTTTAATCCCATGGTTTTTAATTGTGCTAATATTAACTTTTCTTTTGGGCCTCCTTATCTGGAGAGACAATGGAGACGCGCCTGGAGGTGGTCAGTGGTTTGTGAAGCAGCGCCTGGAGTGGCTATAAAGGCCAATTCTGGAGTGACAGGCTCTTCCACAGGTGCTGCAGAGAAATTTGTTTGTCGGGGCTGTTACACAGTTGGCTCTCCCCTTGCGCCTCTGTCTTTTTTTATTAACTACACTACCCTCATTAACCCTCTCTGTTACTTCATCAAAGATGATTTGTCTTTAACAAATCCATGGCTTTTATTTATTACTCCATATTTTTTCAAATGATAATTTATTTGATCCTGGGCTAAAATTTTCCCCACCACTACCATCAGGCTAACTGGCTTGTCGCTCGGGTTCACCCCTCTCCTCCTTTTTGAATATTGTTCCCCATTCCTGATCACTCTGCTCCATTCCCGATCATTATTCCCATTCCCGATCATTATTCCCATTCCTATATCTCTATGCTCTATTCCCAATCATTGGGCTGGACTTTTTCTCCTCCAGGCGTCGGGTTCCATGGCGGTGGAGGGGGTCTGACGATGGCTCCAGATGAGGCCCACCATGGACCTCGACGCCGGGATCTCCCGGCAGTGGCAAGGCTCAGTGGCACCACCCACGTCCCCCATTCCCACACCCCACCCCACGCACCCCCGCATGCCCCCCCCGCACGCACCCCCCCCCCCCCCACGACCCCCATGCCCACCCCGGGGCAACAGGACCTCAATTAAAATAATCAAATCAATAAAATGAATACATTTAAATTGATTTACCTTCACCCATGTGGGCCACCACCATCTTCGGCATGGCAGCTGGCACTCTGTGCCTTCAAATCCCCTGCCGGGGAAATGCGGTGCCACACTGGTTAGGAGCGGGGAGCAGGTAGGTTTACCAGTGCTGGGTGTGGGGTGGGGGGGTCGGGATCAAATTATCGTCATGGGTGAGGGGCATGGTGGGAAGGGTTGACCTTGAAACTTTGTGCAGTTTGGTGGGGGGAAAAGGTCAGATGTAAAATTTAAGTGTTTTGGGGGCAAAGGGCAAATAGTTCCTGTAATTGTTATGGGGGGGTGGGAAAGGGCCGTTATAAATTTAGTTATTTAATTTTGGGGGGGTTACTTCTTTAAAAATTTAAATGTGCCAGCAGGGATGACTGCCCTTTAAAACAGGCACCAGTGCCCACACACAGGCAGCTGACGCCATTGTTGGGGATGGACAGACCCCCGCACCCACCCTCCCCCAATGTGATTGAGGGTGAGCAGGCATCTGAGAGATTGCAGAGGCTCTTGGGCGTAAATTCCAAGCTCGCCATTGAGATCGGCGGCAAGCTTTTAAAAGCTAGCCCATCGCTTCCCATCCCCAATCATTATTCCCCATTCCCAATTATTTATGCCTATTCCCAATCATTATTCTACACTTCCCAACATTGTGCCCATTTCATAAGAACAAAGGAAATAGGAACAGGAACAGGCCATTCGGCCCATCGAGCATGCTCTGCCATTCAATAAGATGACGGATGATCTGATTGTGGCCTTAACTCCACTTTCCTGTCAGCCCCCATAACCCTAAACTGCCTCATCAATCAGAAATCTGTCTATCTCAGCCTTGAATATATTCAATGACCCAGCCTTTACTGCTCTCTGGGGAAGAGAATTCCAAACATTAACCACCCTCTGAGAAGAAATTCCTCCTCATCTCCGTCTTAAATGGGCATCCCCTTATTTTGAAACTGCCCCCTTGTTCTAGATTCTCCGAATCATTGTGCCCAATTCCTGATCATTGTCTCTATGTCCTTACACCTGCCTTGTCTTCCACCACTGCACTGATATATAATGCTAAATATCATTCCTGACAGTGGACATGGGATTTCTGCCCAAACCTTACTCACCCTGGTATGGGTCTCTCCGGCGGGAGACCTTTTGGTGGTGGACTCTCCAGCAGCAGTCTCTCTGGCGTGGGTCTCTCCAGCAGATGTCTTTCTGGCGGGGGTCTCTCTGCTGTCTATCCGATATTTGTGAAATTTTACAATGTTGGGATGCTCAAGCTGCATGAAGTGTTCAAACACCAATTTAATATTCTCCTGTAGAAAGAAAGCCAGTTAGACTCAGCAAGAGGAACTTACAGAACCAGATAGAAGCCCAGCTCCCACCCCTCCATAGAGCCTTAATGTCACATATACAGGAAGTGTGTGTACCATGGAGACAGGGTCACATATACAGGAAGAGTGTGTATCATGGAGACAGGGTCACATATACAGGAAGTGTGTGTACCATGGAGACAGGGTCACATATACAGGAAGAGTGTGTACCATGGAGACAGGGTCACATATACAGGAAGAATGTGTACCATGGAGACAGGGTCACATATACAGGAATAATGTGTACCATGGAGACAGGGTCACATATACAGGAAGAGTGTGTACCATGGAGACAGGGTCACATATACAGGAAGTGTGTGCACCAAGGAGACAGGGTCACATATACAGGAAGAGTGTGTACCATGGAGACAGGGTCACATATATAGGAAGGGTGTGTACCATGGAGACAGGGTCACATATACAGGAAGAGTGTGTACCATGGAGACAGGGTCACATATATAGGAAGGGTGTGTACCATGGAGACAGGGTCACATATACAGGAAGAGTGTGTACCATGGAGACAGGGTCACATATACAGGAAGAATGTGTACCATGGAGACAGGGTCACATATACAGGAAGAATGTGTACCATGGAGACAGGGTCACATATACAGGAAGAGTGTGTACCATGGAGACAGGGTCACATATACAGGAAGAGTGTGTACCATGCAGACAGGGTCACATATACAGGAAGAATGTGTACCATGGAGACAGGGTCACATATACAGGAATAATGTGTACCATGGAGACAGGGTCACATATACAGGAAGAGTGTGTACCATGGAGACAGGGTCACATATACAGGAAGTGTGTGCACCAAGGAGACAGGGTCACATATACAGGAAGAGTGTGTACCATGGAGACAGGGTCACATATATAGGAAGGGTGTGTACCATGGAGACAGGGTCACATATACAGGAAGAGTGTGTACCATGGAGACAGGGTCACATATATAGGAAGGGTGTGTACCATGGAGACAGGGTCACATATACAGGAAGAGTGTGTACCATGGAGACAGGGTCACATATACAGGAAGAGTGTGTACCATGGAGACAGGGTCACATATATAGGAAGGGTGTGTACCATGGAGACAGGGTCACATATACAGGAAGAGTGTGTACCATGGAGACAGGGTCACATATACAGGAAGAATGTGTACCATGGAGACAGGGTCACATATACAGGAAGAATGTGTACCATGGAGACAGGGTCACATATACAGGAAGAGTGTGTACCATGGAGACAGGGTCACATATACAGGAAGAGTGTGTACCATGGAGACAGGGTCACATATATAGGAAGGGTGTGTACCATGGAGACAGGGTCACATATACAGGAAGAGTGTGTACCATGGAGACAGGGTCACATATACAGGAAGAGTGTGTACCATGGAGACAGGGTCACATATACAGGAAGTGTGTGTTCCATGGAGACAGGGTCACATATACAGGAAGAGTGTGTACCATGGAGACAGGGTCACATATACAGGAAGAGTGTGTACCATGGAGACAGGGTCACATATACAGGAAGAGTGTGTACCATGGAGACAGGGTCACATATACAGGAAGAGTGTGTACCATGGAGACAGGGTCACATATATAGGAAGGGTGTGTACCATGGAGACAGGGTCACATATACAGGAAGAGTGTGTACCATGGAGACAGGGTCACATATACAGGAAGAGTGTGTACCATGGAGACAGGGTCACATATACAGGAAGAGTGTGTACCATGGAGACAGGGTCACATATATAGGAAGGGTGTGTACCATGGAGACAGGGTCACATATACAGGAAGAGTGTGTCCCATGGAGACAGGGTCACATATATAGGAAGGGTGTGTACCATGGAGACAGGGTCACATATACAGGAAGAGTGTGTACCATGGAGACAGGGTCACATATACAGGAAGAATGTGTACCATGGAGACAGGGTCACATATACAGGAAGAATGTGTACCATGGAGACAGGGTCACATATACAGGAAGAGTGTGTACCATGGAGACAGGGTCACATATACAGGAAGAGTGTGTACCATGGAGACAGGGTCACATATATAGGAAGGGTGTGTACCATGGAGACAGGGTCACATATACAGGAAGAGTGTGTACCATGGAGACAGGGTCACATATACAGGAAGAGTGTGTACCATGGAGACAGGGTCACATATACAGGAAGTGTGTGTTCCATGGAGACAGGGTCACATATACAGGAAGAGTGTGTACCATGGAGACAGGGTCACATATACAGGAAGAGTGTGTACCATGGAGACAGGGTCACATATACAGGAAGAGTGTGTACCATGGAGACAGGGTCACATATACAGGAAGAGTGTGTACCATGGAGACAGGGTCACATATATAGGAAGGGTGTGTACCATGGAGACAGGGTCACATATACAGGAAGAGTGTGTACCATGGAGACAGGGTCACATATACAGGAAGAGTGTGTACCATGGAGACAGGGTCACATATACAGGAAGAGTGTGTACCATGGAGACAGGGTCACATATACAGGAAGTGTGTGTTCCATGGAGACAGGGTCACATATACAGGAAGGGTGTGTACCATGGAGACAGGGTCACATATACAGGAAGAGTGTGTACCATGGAGACAGGGTCACATATACAGGAAGAGTGTGTACCATGGAGACAGGGTCACATATACAGGAAGTGTGTGTTCCATGGAGACAGGGTCACATATACAGGAAGAGTGTGTACCGTGGAGACAGGGTCACATATACAGGAAGAGTGTGTACCGTGGAGACAGGGTCACATATACAGGAAGAGTGTGTACCATGGAGACAGGGTCACATATACAGGAAGTGTGTGTAGCATGGAGACAGGGTCACATATACAGGAAGAGTGTGTACCATGGAGACAGGGTCACATATACAGGAAGAGTGTGTACCATGGAGACAGGGTCACATATACAGGAAGAGTGTGTACCATGGAGACAGGGTCACATATATAGGAAGGGTGTGTACCATGGAGACAGGGTCACATATACAGGAAGAGTGTGTACCATGGAGACAGGGTCACATATACAGGAAGAATGTGTACCATGGAGACAGGGTCACATATACAGGAAGTGTGTGTACCATGGAGACAGGGTCACATATACAGGAAGTGTGTGTACCATGGAGACAGGGTCACATATACAGGAAGAGTGTGTACCATGGAGACAGGGTCACATATACAGGAAGTGTGTGTACCATGGAGACAGGGTCACATATACAGGAAGTGTGTGTACCATGGAGACAGGGTCACATATACAGGAAGAGTGTGTACCATGGAGACAGGGTCACATATACAGGAAGAGTGTGTACCATGGAGACAGGGTCACATATATAGGAAGGGTGTGTACCATGGAGACAGGGTCACATATACAGGAAGAGTGTGTACCATGGAGACAGGGTCACATATACAGGAAGAGTGTGTACCATGGAGACAGGGTCACATATACAGGAAGTGTGTGTTCCATGGAGACAGGGTCACATATACAGGAAGAGTGTGTACCATGGAGACAGGGTCACATATACAGGAAGAGTGTGTACCATGGAGACAGGGTCACATATACAGGAAGAGTGTGTACCATGGAGACAGGGTCACATATATAGGAAGGGTGTGTACCATGGAGACAGGGTCACATATACAGGAAGAGTGTGTACCATGGAGACAGGGTCACATATACAGGAAGAGTGTGTACCATGGAGACAGGGTCACATATACAGGAAGAGTGTGTACCATGGAGACAGGGTCACATATACAGGAAGTGTGTGTTCCATGGAGACAGGGTCACATATACAGGAAGGGTGTGTACCATGGAGACAGGGTCACATATACAGGAAGAGTGTGTACCATGGAGACAGGGTCACATATACAGGAAGAGTGTGTACCATGGAGACAGGGTCACATATACAGGAAGTGTGTGTTCCATGGAGACAGGGTCACATATACAGGAAGAGTGTGTACCGTGGAGACAGGGTCACATATACAGGAAGAGTGTGTACCATGGAGACAGGGTCACATATACAGGAAGTGTGTGTAGCATGGAGACAGGGTCACATATACAGGAAGAGTGTGTACCATGGAGACAGGGTCACATATACAGGAAGAGTGTGTACCATGGAGACAGGGTCACATATACAGGAAGAGTGTGTACCATGGAGACAGGGTCACATATACAGGAAGGGTGTGTACCATGGAGACAGGGTCACATATACAGGAAGAGTGTGTACCATGGAGACAGGGTCACATATACAGGAAGAATGTGTACCATGGAGACAGGGTCACATATACAGGAAGTGTGTGTACCATGGAGACAGGGTCACATATACAGGAAGTGTGTGTACCATGGAGACAGGGTCACATATACAGGAAGAGTGTGTACCATGGAGACAGGGTCACATATACAGGAAGAGTGTGTACCATGGAGACAGGGTCACATATACAGGAAGTGTGTGTACCATGGAGACAGGGTCACATATACAGGAAGAGTGTGTACCATGGAGACAGGGTCACATATACAGGAAGAGTGTGTACCATGGAGACAGGGTCACATATATAGGAAGGGTGTGTACCATGGAGACAGGGTCACATATACAGGAAGAGTGTGTACCATGGAGACAGGGTCACATATACAGGAAGAATGTGTACCATGGAGACAGGGTCACATATATAGGAAGGGTGTGTACCATGGAGACAGGGTCACATATACAGGAAGAGTGTGTACCATGGAGACAGGGTCACATATACAGGAAGAGTGTGTACCATGGAGACAGGGTCACATATATAGGAAGGGTGTGTACCATGGAGACAGGGTCACATATACAGGAAGAGTGTGTACCATGGAGACAGGGTCACATATACAGGAAGAGTGTGTACCATGGAGACAGGGTCACATATACAGGAAGTGTGTGTTCCATGGAGACAGGGTCACATATACAGGAAGAGTGTGTACCATGGAGACAGGGTCACATATACAGGAAGAGTGTGTACCATGGAGACAGGGTCACATATACAGGAAGAGTGTGTACCATGGAGACAGGGTCACATATACAGGAAGAGTGTGTACCATGGAGACAGGGTCACATATATAGCAAGGGTGTGTACCATGGAGACAGGGTCACATATACAGGAAGAGTGTGTACCATGGAGACAGGGTCACATATACAGGAAGAGTGTGTACCATGGAGACAGGGTCACATATACAGGAAGAGTGTGTACCATGGAGACAGGGTCACATATACAGGAAGTGTGTGTTCCATGGAGACAGGGTCACATATACAGGAAGGGTGTGTACCATGGAGACAGGGTCACATATACAGGAAGAGTGTGTACCATGGAGACAGGGTCACATATACAGGAAGAGTGTGTACCATGGAGACAGGGTCACATATACAGGAAGTGTGTGTACCATGGAGACAGGGTCACATATACAGGAAGTGTGTGTACCATGGAGACAGGGTCACGAAAAAGCCAGGCGGAAGACAAAGAAACATTTATTTATTTATTTTTTAGAATGTGTTCTGATCTGGAATACGCTGCCTAAACAGGTGGTGGAAGTAGATTCAATAATCACTTTCAAAAGAACTAAATAAATACTTTAAAATGAAGATTCTCCAGGGGTATGGGGAAGAGCATTTCAGTGCATTTCTGTGCTGTCTGATTCAATGATATTTATTCTAAGAAACCCAAGGGAATGAGCAAGCATTTCACCTGAACTTCTCGCAATCCTATAAAATTAGGGGAGATCAGGAAGTGGTAGCTCCACAACCTTGCAGTTTGTGTTTCAAAAGCCAATAAGAGGTTAGAGGGAGGGAAGAGTCCCAAATTTTACAAAGAATTTACAACACAGAAACAGGACATTCAGCCCATCCAGTCTGTGCTGGTGTTTCTGCTCCACACGAGCCTCCTCCCAACCCCTCCCCATCTCACCCGAGCACCTTATCTTTCTATCCCTCTCTCCCTCATGTGTTTATCTAGTTCCCCCTTAAATACATCGATACTATTCACCTCAACCACTTCCTGTGGGAGCGAGTTCCACATTCTCACCACTCTCTGGGGAAAGGAGTTTCTCCGGAATTCCCTATTGGATTTATGAGTGACTGTCTCACATTGATGATGTCTGGTTCTGCTCTGCAACACAAGTGGAAACATCTTCTCTACATCCACCCGATCAAACCCTTCCATCATTATCAAGACCTCGATCAGATCATCTCCTCAGTTATCTCTTTTCTGAAGAAAGGATTCGTCACTTGATCAATATTTCCTGTGAGGTATAAACTCTCAGTTCTGGTAACATCCAGCTTCAACTTCTAACTAGGAGGTCGTGATTGGCCACTGTGTCTTCAGCTGCCTGGGCCCTAAGCTCTGGAATTCCCTCCTGAACCCTCTCCGCCTCTCTACTCTCTCTCCTGCTTTAAGATGCTTCATAAAACCTACCTGTTTGACCAAGATTTTAGCCATCTGCCCTAATATCTTCTTGCATGCCTGTGTCAGAATTGCTTCATAATCACTCATGTGAAGCATCTTGGGATGTTTTACTATGTTAGTCGCTATATAAATGCAGGTTGTTGTTGAAATGCTGCCAGTGTGATTTGAGGATTACCTCATGAATCCGGAAGACTCGGCTATCTGTGAAGTGAACTTCGTTCCAAGCCACCTCCACCCCTTCCTCCGTGTCCATGGCCAGGTAGGTGCTCTCAGTCTGGTGGACATTCCCCTGCCTCACCTGGGCAAAGAACAAAATGAAAGGTGAATCAGAAAGGCCTGAGGGTGAGGTAACAGACGTGGTATTCCAGCACAGTGCCCGAGTCACTGCCAATCCACAACCTGAGTAAAGGCAAATCACAACACACCACAATCACAACCAAGAACTTGCATTTGTATAGCACCGTTCATAGCCTCAGCCATAATCTTACTGAATGGCAGAGCAGGCTCGAGGGGCCGTGGGCCTACTCCTGCTCCTAATTCGTATGTTCGCGTGTATGTTCGTATAAACCCCTCCCCCTCTCCATCTCTTTCTTCACCATTAAATATCTTAAACCCAGTGAAGAAACTGTTGGATCCCATTAGTTACACAAAGTGAGACGAGGTCCGACTGTAGCTTTAAGAAACTTTATTGCAGTACTTCTTGGTTACATCATCAGCAAAGCAAACAGCAACAACACCTGGGCTCTTCTCTCCTCTCCTTTTCTCTCCCTTAGCTCCTCCTGCCTGAGCAGGGAAATCAAGCCTTTCATATAGTTCTTCATACACATCAGTGACACCCCTTTATGTTCCCAATTGGTTTACAAACTCTGCAGTTTCTTGGTGTCAGGGCCTGACTGGGGTACTGCCTTGTCACCTTCCCTTCTAGCAGTTTCTCATCCCACCTATCTCCTTGGAATGTTAGGCTGATTGCTATACAATAGGCTTACAGCTGTCCTGTTAAACTAACAAGAGAAAACTATTTCTACTGATAAGCTGTCTGTGCAGCTCCGAGGTTACTTTGTTAGTAATACATGATTGATTAATTATTTCATCTTTAATGTCCCCATATTATTCTGTTCTCGAAAATTCTGTTCCCACAAAAACTTTTCCACAAATGCCCTCTAAATCTCCTGCCCCTTACCTTAAATCTATGCCCCTGGTTCTTGATCCCTCTGCTAAGGGAAAAAGTTTCTTCCTATCTATCCTATCAATGCCCCTCATAATTTTGTATACCTCAATCAGGTCCCTCCTCAGCCTTCTCTGCTCTAAGGAAAACAACCCCAGCCTATCCAGTCTCTCTTCATAGCTGAAATGCTCCAGCCCAGGCAACATCCTGGTGAATCTCCTCTGCACCCTCTCCAGTGCAATCACATCCTTCCTATAGTGTGATGCCCAGAACTGTACACAGTACTCCAGCTGTGGCCTAACTAGCGTTTTATACAGCTCCATCATAACCTCCCTGCTCTTATATTCTATGCCTCGGCTAATAAAGGCAAGTATCCCATTTGCCTTCCAAACCACCTTATCTACCTGTGCTGCTACCTTCAGTGATCTATGGACAAGTACATCAAGGTCCCTCTGACCCTCTGTACTTCCTAGGGTCCTACCATCCATTGTACATTCCCTTGCCTTGTTAGTTCTCTCAAAATGCATTACCTCACACTTTTCAGGATTAAATTCCATTTGCCACTGCTCTACCCATCTTACCAGCCCATCTATATCTCCCTGTAATCTAAGGCTTTCCTCCTCACTATTTACAACACCACCAATTTTCATGTCATCTGCGAACATACTGATCATACCTCCTATATTCATGTCTAAATCATTAATGTACACTACAAACAGCAAGGGTCCCAGCACCAATCCCTATGGTACACCACTGGTCACAGGTTTCCAATCGCAAAAACAACCCTCAACCATCACCCTCTGCCTCCTGCCACTAAGACAATCTTGGATCCAATTTGCCAAATTGCCCTGGATCCCATGGGCTCTTACTTTCTTAACCAATCTCCCATGCGGGACCTTATCAAAAGCTTTACTGAAATCCATGTAGACTATATCAACTGCTTTACCCTCATCTACACATCTAGTCACCTCCTCAAAAAATTCAATCAAATATGTTAGACACGATCTCCCCCTGACAGAGCCATGCTGACTATCCCTGATTAATCCCTGCCTCTCCAAGTGGAGATTAATCCTGTCCTTCAGAACTTTTTCCAATAGTTTCCCTACCACTGATGTTAGACTCACCAGCCTGTAATTACCTGGATTATCCCTGCTACCCTTCTTGAATAATGGTACCACATTCACTGTCCTCCAATCCTCTGGTACCTCTCCTGTGGCCAGCGAGGATTTGAAAATTTGTGTCAAAGCCCCTGCTATCTCCTCCCTTGTCTCACATAACAGCCTGGGATACATCTCATCTGGGCCTGGGGATTTATCCACTTTTAAGCCCACTAAAACAGCTAATACATCCTCCCTTTCAATTCTAATTTGTTCAAGTATATCACAATCCCCCTCCCTGATCTCTACACCTACATCGTCCTTCTCCATAGTGAAAACAGATGAAAAGTAATCATTTAAAATCTCACCTATGTCCTCCGGCTCCACACACACACATTGCCACTCTGGTCCCTAATGGGCCCTACTCTTTCCTTGTTATCCTCTTGCCCTTAATATATTTATAAAACGCCTTAGGATTTTCCTTTATCTTGCCATCCAGTATTTTTTCATGCCCCCTCTTCACTCTCCTAATTACTTTTTTAAGTACCCCCCCCCCCCCCCCCACCTCTACACTTTCTATACTCCTCTAGGGCCTCCGCTGTTTTCAGCCCTCTGAATCTGCCATAAGCCTCCTTTTTGTTTCCTGATCCAATCCTCTATATTCCTTGACATCCAGGATTCCCTGGACTTGTTGGTCCTACCCTTCACCTTAACGGGTACATGTTGGCTCTGAACTCTCACGATTTCCTTTTTGAATGTCTCCCACTGGTCTGATGTCGACATTTCCTACAAATAGCTGCTCCCAGTCCACTTTGGCCAGATCCTGTTTTATCATATTGAAATCGGCCTTCCCCCAATTCAGTACCTTTATTTCCGGTCCATCTTTGTCCTTTTCCATAACTACCTTAAATCTTACAGAGTTATGGTCACTATCCCCAAAATGCTTCCCCACTGACACTTCTACCACTTGTCCGGCTTCATTCCCTCGGATTAGGTCCAGTACTTCCCCTTCTCTTGTAGGATTTTCTACATACTGGCTCAAAAATCTCTCCTGTATGCATTTTAGAATTCCTCCCCCTTTAAGCCTTTTGCACTAAGACTATCCCAGTAGATATTGGGGAAGTTGAAATCCCCTACTATTATTACCCTATTATTTTTACACCTCTCTGAGATTTGCCTACATATCTGCTCCTCTATCTCTCCCTGACTGTTTGGAGGCCTGTAGTACATGCCCAGCCAAGTGATTGCCCCCTCTTTGTTTTTAGGTTCTACCCATATGGCCTCATTTGAGGAACCATCTAAGATATGATCCCTCCTTACTGCAATAATTGACTCCTTGAACAACAGTACAATGCCACCTCCTCTTTTACCCCTTCCCTATCACGCCTGAAGCTTCTATACCCAGGGATATTGAGCTGCCAGTCCTGCCCCTCCCACAACCATGTCTCTGTGATAGCAATAATATCATAATCCCATATGCTAATCAATACTCTCAATTCATCTGTTTTACTAGTAAGATTCCTTGCATTGAAATAGATGCAATCCAACCTTGCATTTCTCCCTTGTTCCTTAACAGGTCTATATTTGCTCTGCCTTCCAGGCAGATTCACTTTCTGTTCTATATTTGACTGTGCCTCACCCCCTACTGTACCTCCACTCTGCATCCCAACCCCCTGCTAAATTAGTTTAAACACCCCCCAACAGCACAAGCAAACCTCCCAGCAAGGATGTTGGTCCCGTTCCGGTTCAGGTGCAACTTATCCAGGTCTCACCTTTTCCAGAAACAGACCCAGTGATCTAGGAAACTAAATCCCTCCCTCCTGCACCATCTCCTCAGCCACACATTCCTCTGCTCTATCCTCCTATTCCTAGACTCACTAGCACGTGGCACCGGGAGTAATCCAGAGATTACAACCTTTGAGGTCCTGCTTTTTAATCTGCTACCTAGCTCCCTAAATTCTTGTTGCAGGACCTCATCCCTCTTTCTACCTATGTCGTTGGTACCAATGTGAACCACGACCTCTGACTGTTCACCCTCCCCCTTCAGAATGTCCTGCAGCCGCTCTGAAACATCCTTGACCCTGGCACCAGGGAGGCAACATACCATCCTGGAGTCACGTTTGCAGCCACAGAAACACCTATCTGCACCCCTTACAATAAAATCCCCTATCACTATAGCTCTTCCACTCCTTTTCCTCCCCTGCTGTGCAGCAGAGCCCTCCGTGGTGCCACGAACTTGGCTGTTGCGGCTTTCCCCTGGGAGATCATTCCCCCGCAACAGTATCCAAAGCGGTATATCTGTTTGAGAGGGGGATGGTCCAGGGGACTCCTGTACTACCTGCCTGCGTCTACTACTCCGTCTGGCGGTCACCCATCCCTTTTCTGCCTGTGCAGCCATTACCTGCGGTGTGACCACCTCACTAAACATGCTATCCACGACGTCCTCAGCATCACTGATGCTCCACAGTGAATCCACCCACAGCTCCAGCTCCGTAATGTGGGTAGTCAGTAGCTGCAGATGGATACACTTCCTGCACACATGGTCGTCAGGGATACTGGAAGCATCCCTGATTTCCCACATAGCACAGGAGGAGCATATCACGGGGCTGAGCTCTCCTGTCATGACCTACCCTTAGGTTAATTAGTTACTCCCTTAATTAAAAAATACTAATTACACTAGGGGCCTTATTCTACTCCAAACACTACCCACTACAATCTAAAGTCATTTATAAATTACTCTAATTTATGTAGTGCTACTCACCTTATCACTTGAGATTTTAAAAAAAACTTTCCCCTTTTTTAAGCAATTTAGAAGCACTAACAGCTGTTACTGACCCAACCAATCACCTTGCAGAATTCCCGTGATGTCACTAAGTTTTTTTTCTATTTTTCGAGTCTCAGTGCGTGCTGAGAGAGGCAGGTCCACCAGCCGCCGTTCCGGATCAACTTCCTCGCAGGTCCACCAGCCGCCGCTCCGGATCAGCTTCCTCGCAGGTCCACCAGCCGCCGCTCCGGATCAGCTTCCTCGCAGGTCCACCAGCCGCCGCTCCGGATCAACTTCCTCGCAGGTCCACCAGCCGCCGCTCCGGATCAACTTCCTCGCAGGTCCACCAGCCGCCGCTCCGGATCAACTTCCTCGCAGGTCCACCAGCCGCCGCTCCGGATCAACTTCCTCGCAGGTCCACCAGCCGCCGCTCCGGATAAACTTCCTCGCAGGTCCACCAGCCGTCGCTCCGGATCAACTTCCTCGCAGGTCCACCAGCCATCGCTCCGGATCAGCTTCCTCGCAGGTCCACCAGCCGCCGCTCCGGATCAACTTCCTCGCAGGTCCACCAGCCATCGCTCCGGATCAGCTTCCTCGCAGGTCCACCAGCCGCCGCTCCGGATCAACATCCTCGCAGGTCCACCAGCCGCCGCTCCGGATCAACATCCTCGCAGGACCACCAGCCGCCGCTCCGGATCAACTTCCTCGCAGGTCCACCAGCCGCCACTCCGGATCAGCTTCCTCACAGGTCCACCAGTCACTGCTCTGGATCAGCTTCCTCGCAGGTCCACCAGCCGCCGCTCTGGATCAGCTTCCTCGCAGGTCCACCAGCTGCCGTTCCGGATCAGCTTCCTCGCAGGTCCACCAGCCGCCGCTCTGGATCAGCTTCCTCGCAGGTCCACCAGCCACTGCTCCAGATCAGCTTCCTCGCAGGTCCACCAGCCTCCGCTCCGAATCAGCTTCCTCGCAGGTCCACCAGCCTCCGCTCCGGATCAGCTTCCTCGCAGGACCACCAGCCGCCGCTCCGGATCAACTTCCTCGCAGGTCCACCAGCCGCCACTCCGGATCAGCTTCCTCACAGGTCCACCAGTCACTGCTCTGGATCAGCTTCCTCGCAGGTCCACCAGCCGCCGCTCTGGATCAGCTTCCTCGCAGGTCCACCAGCCACTGCTCCAGATCAGCTTCCTCGCAGGTCCACCAGCCGCTGCTCCAGATCAGCTTCCTCGCAGGTCCACCAGCCGCTGCTCCAGATCAGCTTCCTCGCAGGTCCACCAGCCGCCGCTCCAGATCAGCTTCCTCGCAGGTCCATCAGTCACTGCTCCGGATCAGCCTCCTCGCAGGTCCACCAGCCACCGCTCCGGATCAGCTTCCTCGCAGGTCCACCAGCTGCCGCTCCGGATCAGCTTCCTCACAGGTCCACCAGCCACTGCTCCGCTCTGCTCCCAGCTTTGTCTCTCTCTCTCTCTTTTGTCTCTCCTGCTCTCTCTATCCCTTGTTTTCTCTATTCCTATCCATCTCTTTCTCTCTCTCCCTACCCCTCTCCTTCTCTCTCTCTCCAGCCTTCTCTTTACTAATTGGTAAGATTAATAATATAACAAATAGAGACATGTTGTCAAAGCGTTTCGTCCTGCAATCATCAGGACAATCGTAAGAATACCAATGTAAAAGAAAACAACAGCTTTATACTGTATGAGAAGAGAGTGCTGACTGGTTGGCAAGTGAACTCTGATTGGTAGAGGGGATACTCAAGTTCTGTACGACCAAACGACTATTAATATAACAAGTAGGAGCAGGAGTAGGCCCTTCAGCCCCTTGAGTATGGCCTGTCATTCAATAATGTCACACTCATGGGAAGTGCAGCGAAGGAAATACAAAAATAAACTGGAGAGTTATCAAAAATAAGAACAATTTAAAAGACTGGTACACTTGCCTTCATCAAGGTGGAGGATAAAGGCACATGGCATACACCTCTGCACTGAAATACACATTCATATTTGCTAGAACTAAAACTCATTAACCTTTATTCGTTAACTCCTTACCGAAGGAAAGATATACTTGCAATAGAGGGAGTGCAACGAAGGTTCATCAAAATAACTCCTGAGATGGAAGGATCGTCCTGTGTGGAAAGATTAAACAGACTGGGCCTTTATTCTCCGGAGTTTAGAAGAATGAAAAGTGATCTCATTCAAGCTTACAGAATTCTTACAGGGCTGGTCAGGGTAGATGCAGGAAGGATGTTTCCTGTGACTGGGGAGTCCAGAACCAGGGGACACGGTTTCAGAATAAAGGGTAGGCCATTTAGGACTGAGATGCAAAGGCTTTTCTTCATTCAGAGGGTGGTGAATCTTTGGAATTCTCTGCCCCAAAGGGCTGTGGAGGCTCAGTCGTTGAGTGTGTTCAAGAGGAAGATCAATAGTTTTCTACATATTAAAAAGATCAAAAGATACGGAGATAGTGCAGGAAAATGGTGTTGAAGTAGAAGATCAAACAGGACCTCACTGAATGGCAGAGTGGGGTCGAAGGGCTGAATGGCCTACTCCTACTATTTCTTATGTTCTTCTTCTTACCATGCCACACAATTTTATGCACTCCCAGCCTCCAAACCTGCCAGAGTATTTGTTTAGTTTCTCTGCCATTTCCTATTCCCATTATAAATTCTCCTGTAATGGGCCCACATTTGTTGTTGCTAATCTTTTCCTCTTTACATACCTATAAAAGCCTTTACAGTCTGTTTTTATGTTTCTTGCTAAATTACTTTCGGATTCTATTTTCTCTTTATCAGTTTCTGGGTCCTCCTTTGCAAAATGCTTAAATAATCCCAACCTCAGACTTACTACTTTTTTTGGCAACTTTATAAGATTCTTCTTTTGATATAGTTCCAAGTCCGGATGGTGTGTGACTTGGAGGGGAACTTGCAGGTGGTGGTGTTCCCATGCATCTGCTGCTCTTGTCCTTCTAGTTGGTAGAGGTCGCGGGTTTGGAAGGTGCTGTCGAAGGAGCCTTGGTGCATTGCTGCAGTGCATCTTGTAGATGGTACACACTGCTGTCACTGTGTGTTGGTGGTGGAGGGAGTGAATGTTTGTAGATGGGGTGACAATCAAGCGGGCTGCTTTGTCCTGGATGGTGTCGAGCTTCTTGAGTGTTGTTGGAGCTGCACCCATCCAGGCAAGTGGAGAGTATTCTATCACACTCCTGACTTGTGCCTTGTAGATGGTGGACAGGCTTTGGGGAGTCAGGAGGTGAGTTACTCGCCTCAGGATTCCTAGCCTCTGACCTGCTCTTGTAGCCACAGTATTTTTTGGCTACTCCAGTTCAGTTTCTGGTCAATGGTAGCCCCCAGGATGTTGACAGTGGGGGATTCAGCGATGGTTTTGCCATTAAATGTCAAGGGGAGATGGTTAGATTCTCTCTTGTTGGAGATGATCATTACCTGGCACTTGTGTGGCGCAAATGTTACTTGCCACTTATCAGCCCAAGCCTGGATATTGTCCAGGTCTTGCTGCATTTCTACACGGACTGCTTCAGTATCTGAGGAGTCACGAATGGTGCTGAACATTGTGCAATCATCAGCGAACATCCCCACTTCTGACCTTATGATTGAAGCAGCTGAAGGTGGTTGGGCCTAGGACACCTCAGTGGGCAAAGCCAGTTGCCCGGAGAGGTTCAGGAGATGCCTGTGTCTGTGCTGATCTCAGTCCTGGTGGGAATTGGGCACTGCAATTGTCCATATGGTTCTTTGACGATAGATGAAAATCAGTCAAGGTTCCTTCTCTTGGTTGCTGCCAGAATCTACCTGGAATGTGTGTATTAGTGCTGGGCCTAGTTAGTGCTAGTGCCTAGACTCTCAATCAGATGGGCCACTGTAGTGCGGAGGCTGCATTCCCTGTTTTCTACCATTGGGTATGGAAGCCTAGAAGCTCTGGTACTGGATTAATGACATGGGATTTAATTCAAATCTCACTAGGACGAGCTGTAAACTCAATCAATCCACTCAGCACCAGGATGTTGATGGTCAAACCTGTTGGAGTGTTGTGGAAACTCGGCAGCCATACCTGGCCAATGTCTGATATCAGTCAACCAAGGCACCATTTTCCGGCTCAGGTGTGTAAATGATCCCACGTCACTACTTCGAAGAACAGAAGATGAGTTTTCCCCAGTGTCCTGAGGCCAATTGTCGTCGACATCAGATGCCCCTCAATTCAACAATGATGTCTACTCAAGGTCACGAGTTTCTGCCATGGGTCTTCAGGTGACTGAACAGGCCGATTCTTGACCCGCAGATCATTGGGAAAATGGGGCAGGACGTCCCATGAGGTAGTGGGATCCGGAGGGCAGGATTTGCTTCCTTTTCTTTCCTTCTCTGTTGCCACTCTGCCTCATCATTAAGGCGTTTGGACTCAAAGCAGCTTGTTGGACAAGTTATCGCCATTTTGAATGACAGGTAGCAAGCTTCTCCCAGTCATGAATGTCAATCTGCCATACTTCAAAGAGAGCTTCAGAGTGTCTTTGAAGCAACTTCTTTGTCCTCCCCCGGAACGCTGGCTATTTGAGAGTTGAGAAAACAGGACCTGGCCGGGGAGATGGTTTTCGGTCATCCGGACACAGTGTTCAGTCCATCAAAGTTGGTTCTGCAGTTTTGCCTGAATGCTTGTGGGGTTGGTTTCAAGAATGACACTAGCGTTTGTTCGACGGTCCTCCCATTGAATCCGGAGGATGCGGCGGAGGCATTGCTGATGGGATTTCTCTAACGCTCTTATGTGTCACTGATACACAGTCCAGGTCTCACTGCAATACAGGAATGTGGTGACAACAACTGCTCTGTACACGAGGACTTTTACTGACTTGTGGAGGTCTTTGTTGTCAAACACCCGCTGCTGGAGTTTGTAGAAGGCGGAGCAGGTACAGCTGATCCAGTAATGGATCCTTTTGTCAATGGTGACATTTTGAGAGAGGTCGACAATGCTTTCATGGTCACTATTAGACTAGCTTTTAATTTCAGATTTAATTGAATTCAAATTTCACCATCTGCCGTGGTGAGATTTGAACCCATGTCCCCAGAGAATTAGCCTAGGCCTGTGGATTACTAGTCCAGTGACATTACAACTAAACCACCGCCTCCCCCTCCAATGCCTACAAACAATAACCTTGCAGTGCAGCTTTGGGAGCTTGGAATGGCTTCCAAAAATGTAGGCACAACTGGACCAGCTGTCACAGCACCTCCAGTATGCCAAGATTTACAAATTGTCACAATACATGAGGTCAGCACTCCACTGAAAGGTATGGAAGGTTGCAACAGAGTGCACTGAATCGGTTAGAGACCTGAAACTACTTTACCCAGACAAGTTTGATACAATCGGCGATTTCGAGGCTGATGCCATATTGAACGTGAGGAAGGATGCAGTTCCTTCTGTTGAAGCACCAAGGAAGTACAGGGGCAGATTCAACAGAAGCTTAAAGTGGAGCTGGATGAGATGGAGCTCAATGGAGTCATCCGCCAAGTGTACCAGCATTCTGATTGGTGCAGCTCCATTACCTGGGTGTTGAAGAAAGATCGCAATCTCAGGATTTGCTTAGACCCGTGACGACTGAATTTAGCCCTCAAGAGATGCCCAGACAAAATCCCAACCCTGAGGAGCTGAATCCTAAGTTGACTGATGCTAAGTATTTTTCAAAGCTTGATGCAAAGCATGGCTATTGGTCTGTCCATTTAGCCAAGAAGTCCCAGCTAGTCACAACTTTTAGAAAGAGATACTGTTTCAGACGGTTACTGTTTGGTCTGTGCACCAGCCTGGACATTTTCTAACAATCTGTGGGCAGGATAATGGAAAATGATCTGGGTTGTATCTGTACAACCAGAAATATTGTGGTGATGGGGCAGACCAAGACAGCATAATGGAAACTTGCATTTGCTAATGCTGGCTGCTCATTGTGAGGGCCTTGTGTTTAACAGCAAAAAGTGTCAGGTCAGCGGTGGGCACATCAATGTCTTTGAGTCAATATATTCCACCACAGGAATACGCCCAGGCCCAGATAAGATCGAAGGTGTCAGAGCCATGCCAACTGCCCAGGACTAGGAAGACCTACAACAGTGTCCAGGGCTGTTCAACTTTTTGCCTCCATACATCTTCAATTTCAGAGTCAGCAGCAGTACTTAGGGAACTGCTGCGTAAATATATCCCCTTACTTGTGGTCAGAAGATCACCAGCAGGTGTTTGAGTCTTTAAAGTTAGCTCTGTCAAGACAGTGTGCTACAGTATTACAACCCAACCAAAGAGACCACACTCGAGGTTGACGCATCCCAGAAGGGATTAGGTGCCTGCATCATGCAGGAAGGAAAGTCAATTGCCTTTGTGTCGAAGAGTTTGTCGCAAACCCAATCTAATTACTCGAACATCGAAAGTGAAACCTTAGCTTTGGTTTTTGGCATCACTAAGTTTCACACCTACTTGTTTGGAAAACATTTTACCATGGAGACTGACCACAAGCCACTTGAAAATATATGGCACAAACCCCTTATGAGTGCTCCTCTGCAGTTGCAGAGGCTTTGGTGAAGATCTAGGTCTATGATTGTGGCATCCGATATAAACCGGGCAGCAAAATGGTCACGTCGGACACCCTGAGCAGGTTGCCTAACCTGAATAAAGATGCAGATGTCTTGCTAGATTTGCATGTCCACAGCGTGGATACTGAGATTGAAGATGTCTTGAGACCTACCTCATGAATTCTGGAGCCCACAATCGTGAGCAACTAAGAGAGGAGACAGCACGTGACCCTACCCTATCGTTGTTCTAGAAGGTGATTGTGGAAGGATGACCTGACACCATACCGGAAGTAATCAAACGTCTACGCTGTTCCTGGCTGTTCTTGGCTGTATCATGACAAGCTCGGTTTATCACAAGGGGTGATTTTCAAAGAAAAACAAATCCTGATACCTGAGGTTCTGTGTTCTGATATTCAAGCCCAACTGCATCAAGGCCATTTAGGAATAGAACACATTAAATGCCTTGCTCGGGAGACGGTAATTATCTCTGATAATCAGTCGCAATATGCAGAAAGACCATTCCAAGACATATGTGCCAGGTGGGGAGTCTGTCACGTGACATCATAGCCACATTATCCAAAGTCTAACAGCATGGCTGAACGCATACTGCGCACAATCAAAGGGCTAATTTTGAATTGCAGGCAGACGGGACAAGATCTCAAGGCTGCAATGCTGCACCTCTGAGCTACTCCATTGCTTACTGTCACCTGCAGAGTTGATGTTTGGAAAGCAGGTAAGAACTATCCTGCCCAGTCAACATCTCTCTAAATTTTTCACAGTAAAAAATAGTAAAGACTTCTTTCTAAACAAGGCAATTTTATCTGCAGCACCTGTGGAAGAGTCTGTCACTCTAGAATTGGCCTTTATAGCCACTCCAGGCGCTGCTTCACAAACCACTGACCACCGCCAGGCGCGTATCCATTGTCTCTCGAGATAAGGAGGCCAAAGAAGAAGTTTAGATTCTACTTACCTAGTTCTAGATTCTCCCACAAGGGGAAACATCCTTTCCACATCCACCCTGTCAAGACCCCTCAGGATCTTATATGTTTCAATAAGATTACCTCTCATCCTTCTAAACTCCATGAATACAGACCCAACCTGTCCAACCTTTCCTCATAAGGTAACGCTCTCATCCCAGGAATCAGTCAAGTGAACTTTCTCTGAACTGCTTCTACTGCAATTATATCCTTTCTTACGTAAGGAGACTAAAACTGTACACAATACTCTAGATGTGGTCTCACTAAGGCCCTGTACAGCTGTAGTAACACCGCCCAACTTTTATACTCAATTCCCCTTGCAATAAACAGCAACAACTACTTGCTAGTCACTTGCTGTACCTGCATTCTAACTTTTAGTGATTCCTGTACCAGCACGCCCAGATCCCTCTGTACTGCAGAGTTCTGTAATCTCTCTCCATTTAAATAATATACTGCTTTTCTACTTTTCCTGCCAAAGTGGACAAGTTCACATTTTCGCATGTTATACTCCTTCTTCTAAATTTTTCCCACTCACTTAACCTATCGAAATCTCTTTGTAAACTCTTTGGCTGGAATTTTACATTGGGCAGGAGGCCCCGCCCACTGGGCCTAAAGTCGGGGGCGATCCCACCTCAGCTGGGCCTGGGCGGGGCTTCCACCTCTCTGAGGAAGGAAGTCCTACCTAATGGAGCTGCTGGCCAATCGGTAGGCCGGCAGCTCTCAGTCCCAGCAGCTCCACCAGGAACGGTGGTCACTGCTGGGAGTGCATCCAGGCAACACAAGCAAGACGGACGACAGCTCCGGAAACAAGGTACGTTTTTGGGGACTCACTGGGGACAATCGGCCGGGCCCGGTAAGGCAAGGGGGGTTGGTTAGGAGAATGGGGTGGGGTATGTTGTGCAGAAGGGGCGGTTGGGTTATGGGGGGGGACCCTCTGTGGGGCACAGGGTGCCCGATCAGGACGGTCCCCCACCAGCCTGCAAGGAGGCTGCCAGGTTCTAGGGGCCTGAGCCGGCCGCTGGTAAAACACCCACAGCAGCAGGAGGAGACTGTTAAATGGCAGTTAATTGGCCACTTCAGGGCCTTGGTTGACCCAGGGCGGGCAGGCCGTTTCTCGCCAACGCCACTCAGAAAATTGCAGTGGGGGTAGGAAGGTGCTGGGAACGGCATCCCTCACCTCCCATTCAATTTTACAGCCCCCACCCCACCAGTCTGCTCCTGTTGGGGGCTATAAAATTCCAGACTTTAAATCCTCTTGACAATTTACTTTGCTACCCATCGTTGTGTCATCAGTAAATTTAATACCATACACTCGGTTCTTTATTAAAGTCATTTATATAAACTGTAAGTAGTTGAGGCCCTAGCACTGATCCCTGTGACACACCACCAGTTACAGATTGCCAATCCAAAAACCCCCCATTTATCCCCACTCTCTGCTTCCTATTAGCCAATCAATTCTCTAGCCAAGCTAATATGTTACCAGCTACATGAGAAACTCTGATTTAATGTAGTAACATTTGATGTGGCACCGTATCAATTACACCACATCAACAGGTTCCCCTTTAGCCACCTTGCTTTCTCTAACAACTCTAATAAATGAGTGAAACACGATTTCCCTTTCACAAAACCATGTTGACTCAGTCTGATCCCATTATGATTTCTCAGTATCCTGCCATAATGGATTCTAGTAATTTCCCTATGACAGATGTTAGACTAACTGGCCTATAGTTTGCTGCTTTCTGTCTCCCTCCTTTCTTGAATAACAGCGTTACATTTGCTATTTTCCAATCCACAGGGACTTTTTGCAGAATCTAAGGAATTTTGGAAGATTATAACCAAAGCTTCTACTATCTCTACAGCCACTTCTTTTAAGACCCTAGGATGCAGACCATCTGGTCCAGGGTAACCCAGAGACCCAGGCTAGATGTTGAGAATATGTTTCCACTGGTGGGGGAATCTCAAACTAGGTGACACAATTACAGAATAAAGGGTCACACAATTAAAACTGAGATGCGAAGGAATTTCTTCTCTCAGAGGGTGGTGAATCTCTGGAATTCTCGACCTCAGAGTTGTGGAGGCTAGATCACTAAATGTATTTAAGGAGGAGGTAGATAGATTTTTGAAATCTCGGGGAGTCGAGGGTTAGGCAGAGCAGGGCCGAAACAGGAGTCGAGGCCTGGGACAGATCAGCCATGATTGTATTGAATGGCAGGGCAGACTTGAGGGGCTGAATGGCCTACTCCTGCTCCTATTTCTTATAATCCCACCACGGCAGAAGGTGGAATTTGAATTTAAGCACTAAATCTGGAATGAAAAGCTAGTCTAATGATGGCCATGAAACCATTGTCGATTGTTGTAAAAACCCATCTGGTTCACTTATGTCCTTTAGGGAAGGAAATCTGCTGTCCTTACCTGGTCTGGCCGACATGTGACTCCAGACCCACAATAATGTGGTCTTCCACGACAGGGGCTGGAGTGTATCATTGATGCAAAGAATGCTATTTTAATTTGAGTTTTGCTTTATTTAGCTGCTTTTAATAAAGTTATTTATTATTTAAAAGGCCTCCTCGATAAAAATAAAAAGGGGCCTGGGGTATGACGGCCACCTAAAAACAAAATAAAATGGCCTAGCAAGCCACTCAGTTGTACCTAACCACTACGAAGTGAATAAGGAATGAAACCGGACGGACCAACCGGCATCGACCGAGGCACCGGAAACAACAACTGCAAACTCAGCCCTGTCGACCCTGCAAAGTCCTCCTTACTAACATCTCGGGGCTTGTGCCAAAGTTGGGAGAGCTGTCCCACAGACTAGTCAAGCAACAGCCTGACATAGTCATACTCACGGAATCATACCTTACAGACAATGTCCCAGACACTGCCAGCACCATCCCTGGGTATGTCCTGTCCCACCAGCATGTCCCACTGAGGGTGGCAAGGGCATCGAATATACTCTGGGTGGGGGACTTCAATATCCATCACCAAGAGTGGCTCGGTAACACCACTACTGACCGAGCTGGCCGAGTCCTAAAGGACATAGCTGCTAGACTGGATCTGCGGCAGGTGGTGGGGGAACCAACAAGAAGGGAAAACATACTTAACATCGTCCTCACCAATCTGCCTGTCACAGATGCTTCTGTCCATGACAGTATTGGTAGGAGTGACCACCGTAAAGTCCTTGTGAAGACAAAGTCCTGCCTTCACATTGAGGATACCCTCCATCGTGTTGTGTGGCGCTATCACCGTGCTAAATGAGTAACTCACCTCCTGACTCCCCAAAGCCTGTCCACCATCTACAAGGCACAAGTCAGGAGTGTGATGGAATACTCTCCACTTGCCTGGATGGGTGCAGCTCCAACAACACTCAAGAAGCTCGACACCATCCAGGACAAAGCAGCCCGCTTGATTGGCACCCCATCCACAAACATTCACTCCCTCCACTCCTTCAAATTTTCACTTCCAGAGTAATTTGAGATAGAGTGGGCACTTTTCAGGGCCGGAAAAGTTGGTCTTAGGCCCGTTCATAAGTTTTTGAGCAACAGGTGAAGCTAGCTGTTTCACGCTGCTACTGTGCAGTTGCAACACCGCTGGTGTTCACCACTAACAGGATGTTGCCGTCAATCCAAAAAGACATCTTGCCTATCACACAAATGAATAATGTGATATATGAATTTCAATGCCAGTGTGATGCGAGTTATACAGGCCATGAGTCCCAAGGAGTGGCGAATTGTATCAAACAACTTGTCCCTTCTGCTGTTCACAACGAGCAAGGTACAGGCCGTACTCAACCAGCCCGTGCTTGCAAAACTCAAAACACAGTGTTCAACATTACATGCGGTTCCGCCATTGGACAACATTTGCTCAATAATCCCCATAAGAATTACACTGACAACCAATTTAAGATTGTCAGTCGGGCTCGTAGTGTGGCACATTTGCACGTACTGGAAGTTACATATATTAATACACAGGGCTTTGTTCTTTGCAGACAGAAAGAACATGTACACACATTGCACCTGTTTCAGCAAAACAAAATAAATGACAACCATTCCTCAGGGCAATGTCTTGACCAATCAGAGTCAAGCTGTCTGGTTTAAATTTCAAACAAAGCAACAAAGCTTGGCAGTTAATTGTCAGTCACCGTAAACTGGTGTATTCTCCATGGCAACGCCTCTACTAATCAGAGTTCACTTGCCAACCAATCAGCACTCTCTTTTCATGCGGTAGAAGTTGTTGTTTTCCCTTACATTGGTATTCTTGTGGATTGTCCTGATGAGTGCAAGATGAAAAGTTTGACAACATCTGTATTTTCAGCAATACTCAAGTTCTGTACAACTGAACGACTATCAGGGCGAAATCTATCCTAATAAAAAGCAAGAACAAACTAGACTGTCATAACATACCATGGATGAATCAAGAAATGAGGGAAAAATTGAAACGAAAGAAAAAGGCATATACTAAGTATACAGACAAGAAAGGAGAGGATGATAAAAGGGAAGACCAAAGGGTTTAGAAATAAATCAAAAAGTTATGGTAGAGAGAAGCTACAAAACTAAATTATCAAGAAATATAAAAAAGTAAAGTATTGTACAGACACATGAATAAGGGGCAGGACGTTTAGAGGGGATTTGAGGAAAGTTTTTTCACCCAGAGGGTGGTTGGAATCTGGAATACACTGCCTGAAGAGGTGGTAGAGGCAGGAAACCTCACAACATTTAAGAAGTATTTAGATGAGCACTTGAAATGCCATAGTATACAAGGCTACGGGCCAAGTACTGGAAAACAGGATTAGAATAGATAGGTGCTTGATGGCTGGCATGGACGTGATGGGCCGAAGGGCCTGTTTCTGTGCTGTGTAACTCTATGACTCTATTCATATAGCTATAAGCTGTTGCTGTTGTTGGGGTCGATTCTGATTGTGTGAGCTTGTCCTCAGTGGTTGTGAAGCCCAGACTAATTCTGACCTTCAGACTCTCCGAGAAGCCAGCTGCAGCAAGCTCGTGACTGTTAATGTACACAGTGTGCAGCTGGGTCCCAACTTCAGATAGAGGGAGAGAGAGAAACAACGAGAAACAGAGAGAGAGAGAGAGAGAGAGAGAGAGAGAGAGGGAGAGAGACAGACAGAGAGACAAAGAGAAAGAGGGAGACAGAGAGACAGAGAGACAGAGAGGGAGAGAGAGAGAGAGGGAGAGAGAGAGAGACAGAGAGAGACAAAGAGAAAGAGGGAGACAGAGAGACAGAGAGGGAGACAGAGAGGGAGAGAGAGAGAGACAGACAGAGAGAGAGACAAAGAGAAAGAGGGAGACAGAGAGAGAGAGGGAGAGAGAGAGAGACAGAGAGAGAGAGACAGACAGAGATACAAAGAGAAAGAGGGAGACAGAGAGACAGAGAGGGAGACAGAGAGAGAGAGAGGGAGAGAGAGAGAGCGAGAGACAGAGAGAGAGAGACAGAGAGACAAAGAGAAAGAGGGAGACAGAGAGAGAGAGAGGGAGACAGAGAGAGACAGAGAGAGAGACAGACAGAGATACAAAGAGAAAGAGGGAGACAGAGAGACAGAGAGGGAGACAGAGAGAGAGAGAGGGAGAGAGAGAGAGACAAAGAGAGAGACAGACAGAGATACAAAGAGAAAGAGGGAGACAGAGAGACAGAGAGGGAGACAGAGAGAGAGAGAGGGAGAGAGAGAGAGACAGAGAGAGAGACAGACAGAGATACAAAGAGAAAGAGGGAGACAGAGAGAGAGAGAGAGGGAGAGAGAGGGAGAGAGAGAGAGACAGACAGAGAGACAGACAGAGAGACAAAGAGAAAGAGGGAGACAGAGAGACAGAGTGAGAGACAGAGAGATAGACAGACAGAGAGAGAGGGACAGAGAGAGAGAGAGAGAAAGACAGAGAGAGAGAGAGACAGACAGAGAGAGAGAGAGACAGAGAGACAGAGAGAGTGGGGGAGTGAGTTCTTGGTTAGTAGAATAGTCAGTCTCTGTTATTGAAATGGATCAGTAACAGCTGACACAAGATGACCAGTTTCTGGGATGGGTCTTCACACTGCTGCACACGAACCACAAGGTATTCAGGGACTCTCACCACTCACCGATACTGCAGAGTCCCTGCCCGCCAACCCAGCTCCTACATACTGCCAGAGGGAGACAATACAGATCCAGCAAACAGTCTGCATTACAATCCCCCAGTACCCCTCCACTCTGTACCCTTTTGCCCAAGTTCCCCCTGTAACCCAGTGCCCCTGTACCCCCCATAACCACCTACCCCAGTACCCCATACCTGAGTACCCGTGTAACCCCATACCCCCCGTGTCCCCCATACCCCAGTCCTGGCCACCAGCTGGGTTTCTGTGTACTTTAACTGTCACGAGTTCTGGGTTCTGGCAAAGGCTGAAGGTTATCTTCAGTCCGAGCTTCACACACACACTGAGCAGAGACGGAGAATCCAGGCACTGCATCAGCTGGACACATTAACCTTTGGACTGCATTTCCAGCTCAAGGATAGACAAAGAAAAGCTGTTCCCATGAACTGATGGTACAAGGACTAAGGAACACAGATTGAAGGTTTTAGGCAACAGATGCAGGGGGAATGTGAGGAAGAACTTTTTTGACACAGTGAGTGGTAATACATGGAACTCACTTCCCAGGAGGCTGGTGGAAGTGGAGACAATCAATCATTTCAAAAGGAAATTTGATGGACACGTGATGAAAATACATTTAAGGGGTTATGGGGATCGAGCGGGGGAGTGGGACTGATTGGATTGCTCTACAGAGAACCAGCATGGAATCGATGGGCACAATGGCCTCCTGTGTCATAATGACATTATGACTTTATAAATCTTCTTTCAGTATAGTAACAGACTTCAACAGGACAGAGACAGGCTGGTGGAATGGGAGGAGACGTGGCAGATAAAATTTAACACAGAGAAGGGTGAATTGATTCATTCATGTTGGTTGAAGAACGTGGAGAGGCAATATAAAATAAAGGATACAATACTAAAGGGGGTACAGGTGCAGAGGGACCTGAGGGTATATGTGCATAAATCATTGAAGGTGGTAGGACAGGTTGTTTTAAAAGCATATAGATCCTGAGTTTTATAAATAAAAGCATACAGTACAAAAGCAAGGAAATTATCGTGAATCTTTATAAAACACTGTATGGCCTCATAGAATCATAGAAAGTTTAAGGCACAGAAAGAGGCCACTTGGCCCATCGTGTCTGTGCCGGCCGAAAAACAATCCACCTATTCTAATCCCACCTTCCAGCATTTTGTCCGTAGCCCTGCAGATTACAGCACTTGAGGTTCATATCCAGACTCCTTCTGAATGAGATGAGGGTTTCTGCCTCAACTACCCTTTCAGGCAGTGGGTTCCAGACCCCCACCACCCTCTGAGTGAAAATGCTTTTCCTCATCTCCCCTCTAATTATTCTACCAATCACTTTAAATCTATGCCCCCTCGTCACTGACCTCTCTGCTAAGGTGAATAGACCCTTCACCTCCACTCTATCCAGGTCCCTCAATATTTTGTACATTTCAATCAGATCTCCCCTCAGTCTTCTCTGTTCCAAGGAGAACAACCTCAGCCGATCCAATCTTTCCTCATAGCTGCATTTTTCCAGTCCTGGCAACATCCTCGTAAATCTCCTCTGTACCCTCTCTAGTGTAATTACATCCTTTCTGTAATGAGGTGACCAGAACTGCACACAGTACTCAAGTTGTGGCCTAACCAATGAGTTATACAGTTCCAGCATAACCTCCCTGCTCTTATATTCTATACCTCGGCTAATAAAGGAAAGGATTCCATATGCCTTCTTAACCACCTTATCGACCTGTCCTGCTACCTTCAGGGATCTGTGGACATTCTCTCCAAGGTCCCTCACTTCCTCTACACCTCTCAGTATTTTCCCATTAATCATGTATTCCTTTGCCTTGTTTGACCTCCCCAAATGCATCATCTCACACTTCTCCAGGTTGAATTCCATTTGCCACTTTTCTGCCCATCTGACCAGACCATCAATATCTTCCTGCAGTCTGCAGCTATCCTCCTCGCTATCTACCACACGGGCAGTCTGTGTGTCATCTGCAAACTTCTTGATCATGCCCCCTACATTTATGTCCAAATCGTTAATATATACCACAAAAAGCAGGGGACCCAGTACTGAGCCCTGCGGAATACCACTGGAAACAGCCCTCCAGTCGCTAAAACACCTGTCAACAATTACCCTTTGTTTCCTGCCACTGAGCCAATTTTGTATCCACCTTGCTGCATTTCCCTGGATCCCATGGGATTTTATTTTTTTACCAGTCTGCCATGTGGGACCTTATCAAAAACCTTGCTAAAATCCATGTGGACCACATCAACTGCACTACCCTCATCTATCTTCCTTGTTACTTCTTCAAAAAATAGATCAAGTTGGTCAAACAAGATCTTCCCTTAACAAATCCAAGCTGACTATCCTTGATTAACCTGTGCCTTTCTAAGTGACAGTTTATCCTGTCTCCCTGTGGGGGGGGTCTGTGGGGGGGGGTCTGTGGGGGGGGGTCTGTGGGGGGGGGGGGTCTGTGGGGGGGGTCTGTGGGGGGGGGTCTGTGGGGGGGGTCTGTGGGGGGGGGTCTGTGGGGGGGGGGGTCTGTGGGGGGGGGGGTCTGTGGGGGGGGGGTCTGTGGGGGGGGGGTCTGTGGATGGTGGGGGTCTGTGGATGGTGGGGGTGTTGGTGAACTGACCTGTGGAATACTGTGGATCTGTTGCGGGTGTGTGTCTGCGAGGGTCTCGATGTGGGTGGGATGTGGGTGGGTGGGTGCCCAGTTTGCAATGTTCTGACACTATCTGTGCTGTCTCACTGCTGGACATCTTGGTTAAACTGTTTTTTCTGCAGTTCCTACTGACGTTTCCTGTCATCAGTCAGATTGCAGTTTGAAGCAAAGCTGTAATCTGCTCACAGGGGGAGGGAGTGGACACTGGGTCCAGAAACACTTCCTGCCTCACAGCCTCACTCCCCGAGAGCACTGACCCTCTCTGGGGAACAGGCACCAAGTCATCCCCACAATCTCACCCCAGGCTGCATCACTTCAGTGAAGGGAAACTGACCGTGGAGGGAGTCACAACGTACTGTTCACATACATTTAAATGGAAGCGAGATAAACACAGGAGGGAGAAAAGGAGAGGAAGACTTGTTGAGAGTGTGAGGTGAAGAGATCGGAAGAGAATCGTGTGGAGAGAAACGCCAGCACAGACCAGTTGGGCCAAATGGCCTGTTTCTGTGCAGTAAATACTTTGAAAATCTATGTACACCTGATTATGTCGTCAAATACACACCCCCCGAACGCACACCCCCCGAATGCTCTTACTCTCGCACACTCACACACAAGCTCGCACTCACACACACTCACTCTCTCACAAACTCACTCTCTCACAAACTCACTCTCTCACAAACTCACACTGACACACAACCACAAGCACACTCACTCAAACACACACAAACTCATGCACAAACACACACTCGCATACACTGACTCGCACACACACACACATTCACTCACACATACAAGCAGACTCACAAACATACACACACTCACTCACAGACTCACTCTCTCACACACTCACTCACACAAAAACACGTACCACTTTCAACCCACCTGACCATTCCATTGATATCTTGTAGTCTACAGCTTTCATTCTCGCTATCAACCACATGGCCAATTTTCATATCATCTGCAAACTTCTTAAACCCCTGCATTTATGTCAAAATCATTGATATATATCACAAAAAGCAAGGGACCCAATTCTGAGACCTGCAGAACTCCACTGGAAACAGCCTTCCACACAAAAACACCCAGCGACAATTACCCTTTGCTTCTTGTCTCTGAATCAGAGAATGGTTACAGCACAGGAGACCATTCAGCCCATCATATCCATGCCAGCGTTTTGTAAGAGCATCTCACCTAGTCCCCCTGCTTTTTTGTTACAGCCCTGCAAATCTTTTCTCTTCAATTATCCAATTATCTTTTGAAAGCCATGATTGAATCTGCCTTCACCACACTCTCAGACAGTGCATTCAAGATCCTCAACACTCAGTGTGTTAAAAATCTGGACTGGAACAGCTTGGCTAGGGGCGCGGCAAGTTCTGGAGCACAGGTCTTCAGTACAATTGCTGGAATATTGTCAGGGCCCATAGCCTTTGCAGTATCCAGTGCCTTCAGTCGTTTCTTGATATCACGTGGGGTGAATCAAATTGGCTGAAGACTGGCATCTGTGATGCTGGGGACCTCAGGAGGAGGCCGAGATGGATCATCAACTCGGCACTTCTGGCTGAAGATTGTTGCAAATGCTTCAGCCTTATCTTTCGCACTGATGTGCTGGGCTCCCCCATCATTGAGGATGAGGATATTTGTGGAGCCACTTCCTCCAGTTAGTTGTTTAATTGTCCACCACCATTCACGGCTGGACGTGGCAGGACTACAGAGTTTAGATCTGATCCGTTGGTTGTGGGATCGCTTAGCTCTGTCTATCGCATGCTGCTTACGCAGTTTGGCACGCAGATAGTCCTGTGTTGTAGCTTTACCAGGTTGACACCTCATTTTGAGGTATGCCTGGTGCTGCTCCTGGCATGCCCTCCTGCACTCTTCATTGAACCAGGGTTGGTCTCCTGGCTTGATGGTAATGGTAGAGTGGGGGATATGCCGGGCCATGAGGTTACAGATTGTGGTTGAGTACAATTCTGCTGCTGCTGATGGCCCACAGCGCCTCATGGATGCCCAGTTTTGCATTGCTAGATCTGTTTGAAATCTATCCCATTTAGCACGGTGATAGTGCCACACAACACGATGGAGGGTCTCCTCAATGTGAAGGCGGGACTTTGTCTCCACAAGGACTGTGCGGTGGTCACTCCTACCAATACTGTCATGGACAGAAGCATCTGCGGCAGGCAGATTGGTGAGGACAAGGTCAAATATGTTTTTCCCTCATGTTGGTTCCCTCACCACCTGCTGCAGACCCAGTCTAGCAGTTATGTCCTTTAGGACTTGGCCAGCTCGGTCAGTAGTGGTGCTACCGAGCCACTCTTGGTGATGGACATTGAAGTCCCCCACCCAGAGTACATTTTGTGCCCTTGCCACCCTCAGTGCTTCCTCCAAGTGGTGTTCAACATGGAGGAGTACTGAGTCATCAGCTGAGGAAGGGTGGTAGGTGGTAATCAGTAGGAGGTTTCCTTACCCATGTTTGACCTGATGCCATGAGACTTCACGGGGTCTGGAGTCAATGTTGAGGATTCCAGGGCAACTCCCTCCCTACTGTATACCACTGTGCCACCACCGCTGCTTGGTCTGTCTTGCCAGTGGGACAGGACATACCCGGGGATGGTGATGGCAGTGTCTGGGACATTGTCTGTAAGGTATGATTCCGTGAGTATGACTATGTCAGGCTGTTGCTTGACTAGTCTGTGAGACAGCTCTCCCAACTTTGACACAAGCCCCCAGATGTTAGTAAGGAGGACTTTGCAGGGTCGACAGGGCTGGGTTTGCCGTTGTCGTTTCCAGTGCCTAGGTCAATGCCGGGTGGTCCGTCCGGTTTCATTCCTTTTATTAACTTCGTAGAGGTTAGGTGCAACTGAGTGGCTTGCTATGTCATTTCAGAGGGCATGTAAGAGTTAACCACATTGCTGTGGATCTGGAGTCACATGTAGGCCAGACCAGGTAAGGACAGCAGATTTCCTTCCCTAAAGGAGATTAGTGAATCAGATGGGTTTTTACAACAATCGACAATGGTTTCATAGTTATCATTAGACTAGCTTTTTAATTCCAGATTTTTTTCTTGATTGAATTCAAATTCCACCTTCTGCTGAGGTGGGACTCGAATCCATGTGCCCAGAGAAATACCCTGGGTCACTAGTCCAGTGACAATACCACTACACCACCCAATCTCTCTTCATATGTCAGTCCTGCCATCCCAGGAATC
Organism: Heterodontus francisci; assembly: GCF_036365525.1. Classification (NCBI taxonomy): domain Eukaryota; kingdom Metazoa; phylum Chordata; class Chondrichthyes; order Heterodontiformes; family Heterodontidae; genus Heterodontus; species Heterodontus francisci. Next base: position 227,012,947 of record NC_090372.1, on the reverse strand, counting down.
AGTCTGGTGAACCTTCGCTGCACTCCCAAAACTGCACACAATATTCCAGATGTGGTCTCACTAAGGCCTTGTATAATTGCAGCAAGACATCCTTGCTTCTCTGCATCGTCCTCACAGCTCTCACTCCCACCCAGCTTTGTGTCATCTGCAAACTTGGATATATTACATTTAATTCCCTCATCTATATCATTAATATCTATTGTGAATAGCTGGGGTCCTAGCACTGATCCCTGCAGTACCCCACTAGTCACTGCCTCCCACTCGGAGAAAGACCTGTTTATTCCTACTCTTTGTTTCCTGTCTGCCAACCAGTTCTCTATTCATGACAGTAACTTACCCCCAATCCCATGTGCTTTAATTTTGTACGCTAATCTCCTGTGTGGGACCTTATCGAAAGCCTTCTGAAAATCCAAATACACCACATCCCTTATCTATTCTACTAGTTACATCCTCAAAAAATTCCAATAGATTTGTCGAGCATGATTTCCCTTTCGTAAATCCATGTTGACTTTGTCCGATCCTGTCATTGTTTTCCAAGTGCTCTATTACATCTTTTATAATGGACTCGAGCATTTTCCCCACTACTGATGTCAGGCTAACTGGTCTATAATTCCCTAGCTTGTGACGCCGGGGGGTAATCCGGAGATTAGTACCTTTGAGCATCTCCTTCCTAATCTCTTTCCTAGTTCCCTAAGATATGCATCCCTCTTTCCATCCATATCGTAGGTATAAGCATTGGCTGTTCACCCGCCCTCCTCAGAATACTCTGTAGCCGCTTCGTGACATCCTTAACCCTGGTACCAGGGAGCAACACACCATCCTGGATTCTCGCCTGAGCCAATTTTGAATCCAACACACCCACATGCCCTTGGATCCCATAGGCTTTAACTTTTCTGACCAGTCTGTTATTTGGGACTTTATCAAAATCCTCGCTAAAATCCATCGAGACTATATCAAATGTGCTACACTCAGCGACCCTCCTTGTTACATCCTCAAAAAATTCAAGCTGGTTGGAAATTTTTCCAATAGTTTTCCCACCACCATGGTGAGGCTGACTGGCCCAGAAATACTCAGTCTATCCCTTTCTCCCTGTTTAAACAATGGTACGTTAGTTATCCTCCAGTCCTCTGGCACCACACTGTAGCCAGAGAGGATTGGAAAATGCCTCTCTTTGTTGCCTGGGATACATTTCATCAGAGCCTGGGGATTTGTCTATTTTTAATATTTCCTCTCTTCACTATATTTTTCCCACCCAATATTTTGCACTCCTCCTCCTTAAATACAATGTCTGCATCATCCCCCTCTATTTTCTGAAAACAGACACGAAGTATTCATTAAGAATCAGACCCATATCTTCCGCCTCCCCACACAGGTTACCCTTATGGTCCCTAATAGGCCCTACTCTTTCCTTAATTATCCTCTTGCTCTTTATGTATTTATAAAAAAAATTGGTGTTTTCCTGGATTTTATTTGCCAATATCTTTTCATTCCCTCTCTTTGCTTTCCTAATTTCCGTTTAATTTCATCCCTGCACATTCCATACTGACAGGCTTTGCCTGTGCTGGGACGAGGGAGCAGTACCACAGGACATGTGTGATGCCAATATCATCACCCTCTATAAGAACAAGGGTGACCGCAGTGACTGCAACAACTACTGTGGAATCTCCCTGCTCAGCATAGTGGGGAAAGTCTTCGCTCGAGTCACTTTAAACAGGCTCCAGAAGCTGGCTGAGCGTGTCTACCCTGAGGCACAGTGTGGCTTTCGAGCAGAGAGATCCACCATTGACATGCTGTTCTCCCTTCGTCAGATACAGGAGAAATGCCATGAACAACAGATGCCCCTCTACATTGCTTTCATTGATCTCACCAAAGCCTTTGACCTCGTCAGCAGACGTGGTCTCTTCAGACTACTAGAAAAGATCGGATGTCCACCAAAGCTACTAAGTATCATCACCTCATTCCATGACAATATGAAAGGCACAATTCAGCATAGCGGTGCCTCATCAGACCCCTTTCCTATCCTGAGTGGCGTGAAACAGGGCTGTGTTCTCACACCTACACTGTTTGGGATCTTCTTCTCCCTGCTGCTCTCACATGTGTTCAAGTCTTCAGAAGAAGGAATTTTCCTCCACACAAGATCAGGGGGTAGGTTGTTCAACCTTGCCCGTCTAAGAGCGAAGACCAAAGTACAGAAAGTCCTCATCAGGGAACTCCTCTTTGCTGACGATGCTGCATTAACATCTCACACTGAAGAGTGTCTGCAGAGACTTATCGACAGGATTGCGGCTGCCTGCAATGAATTTGGCCGAACCATCAGCCTCAAGAAAACGAACATCATGGGACGGGACGTTAGAAATGCTCCATCCATCAATATCGGCGACCACACTCTGGAAGTGGTTCAAGAGTTCACCTACCTAGGCTCAACTATCACCAGTAACCTGTCTCTAGATGCAGAAATCAACAAGCGCATGGGAAAGGCTTCCACTGCTATGTCCAGACTGGCCAAGAGAGTGTGGGAAAATGGCGCACTGACACGGAACACAAGAGTCCGAGTGTATCAAGCTTGTGTCCTCAGTACCTTGCTCTGCGGCAGCGAGGCCTGGACAACGTATGTCAGCCAAGAGCGACGTCTCAATTCATTCCATCTTCGCTGCCTTCGGAGAATACTTGGCATCAGGTGGCAGGACCGTATCTCCAACACAGAAGTCCTCGAGGCGGCCAACATCCCCAGCTTGTACACACTACTGAGTCAGCGGCGCTTGAGATGGCTTGGTCATGTGAGCCACATGGAAGATGGCAGGATCCCCAAAGACACATTGTACAGTGAGCTCGTCACTGGTATCAGACCTACCGGCCGTCCATGTCTCCGCTTTAAATACATCTGCAAACGCGACATGAAGTCCTGTGACATTGATCACAAGTCGTGGGAGTCAGTTGCCAGCGTTCGCCAGAACTGGCGGACAGCCATAAAGACAGGGCTAAAGTGTGGCGAGTCGAAGAGACTTAGCAGTTGGCAGGAAAAAAGACAGAAGCGCAAGGGGAGAGCCAACTGTGTAACAGCCCTGACAAACAAATTTATCTGCAGCGCCTGTGGAAGAGTCTGTCACTCTAAAATTGGCCTTTATAGCCACTCCAGGGGCTGCTTCACAAACCACTGACCATCTCCAGGCACATACCCATTGTCTGTCAAGACAAGGAGGCCAAAGAAGAAGACATTCTATACTCCTCTAGGCTTTCTGCAGTATTGAGCTCTCAGTATCTGACATAAGGATATCTCATTGCCTTATTCTACTCTGATTGACCTTTGACATCCAGGGTCTCGAGATTTGGGAGATCCACCACACCCCCTACACACCTTCATCCCGATTCTCCATGTGGGAGCATATTTGTTCTGAACCTCTTCACCTCCTTAAATGCCTCCTATTGCTAGGAACTGTTTTCTTTATCTGTTAGGGCCAGGGGCTGCGAGGATCGGGGTCGAGGGCAGTGGGGATCGGGGCCGAGGGCAGTGGGGATCGGGGCCGAGGGCAGTGGGGATCGGGGTCGAGGGCAGCGGGGATCGGGGTCGGGGTTGTGGGGATCGGGGTCGAGGGCAGCGGGGATCGGGGTCGAGGGCAGCGGGGATCGGGGTCGGGGTTGTGAGGATCGGGGTCGAGGGCAGCGCGGATCGGGGTCGGGGTTGTGGGGATTGGGGTCGAGGGCAGTGGGGATCGGGGTCGCGGGCTGTGGGGATCGGGGTCGCGGGCTGTGGGGATCGGGGTCGCGGGCTGTGGGGATCGGGGTCGAGGGCAGCGCGGATCGGGGTCGGGGTTGTGGGGATTGGGGTCGCGGGCTGTGGGGATCGGGGTCGCGGGCTGTGGGGATCGGGGTCGGGGCAGCGGGGATCGGGGTCGGGGTTGTGAGGATCGGGGTCGGGGCAGCGGGGATCGGGGTCGGGGTTGTGAGGATCGGGGTCGAGGGCAGTGGGGTTCGGGGTCGGGGTTGTGGGGATTGGGGTCGAGGGCAGTGGGGATCGGGGTCAGGTCTGCGAGGATTGGGGTCAGGGGCTGCGAGGATTGGGGTCAGGGGCTGCGAGGATTGGGGTCAGGGGCTGTGGGCCTTCGAGTCACGGGCTGTGGGGATCGAGGTCAGGGGCTGTGGGGATCGGGGTCAGGGGCTGTGGGGATCGGGGTCAGGGGCTGTGGGGATCGGGGTCAGGGGCTGTGGGGATCGGGGTCAGGGGCTGTGGGGATCGGGGTTCGGGGTCGTGGGGATCGGGGTCAGGGGCTGTGGGGATCGGGGTCAGGGGCTGTGGGGATCGGGGTCAGGGGCTGTGGGGATCGGGGTCAGGGGCTGTGGGGATCGGGGTTCGGGGTCGTGGGGATCGGGGTCGCGGGCTGTGGGGATCGGGGTCGGGGCTGCAAGGATTGGGGTCAGGGCTGCGAGGTTTCGGGTCTGAAGCTGCGGGGATCGGGGTCTGGGGCTGCGAGGATTGGGGTCAGAGGCTGCGGGGATCGGGGTCAGTGGCTGCGAGGATCGGGGTCAGGGGCTGCGTGGATTGGGGTCAGAGGCTGCGGGGATCGGGGTCAGTGGCTGCGAGGATCGGGGTCAGGGGCTGCGAGGATTGGGGTCAGAGGCTGCGGGGATCGGGGTCTGGGGCCGCGAGGATCGGGGTCTGGGGCCGCAAGGATCGGGGTCAGAGGCTGCGGGGATCGGGGTCTGGGGCTGCGAGGATCGGGGTCAGAGGCTGCGAGGAACGGGGTCAGGGGCTGCGAGGATTGGGGTCAGGGGCTGCGAGGATTGGGGTCAGGGGCTGCGAGGATTGGGGTCAGGGGCTGCGAGGAACGGGGTCAGGGGCTGCGAGGATCGGGGTCTGGGGCCGCGAGGATCGGGGTCAGGGGCTGCGAGGATCGGGGTCTGGGGCCGCGAGGATCGGGGTCAGAGGCTGCGGGGATCGGGGTCTGGGGCTGCGAGGATCGGGGTCTGGGGCCGCGAGGATCGGGGTCAGGGGCTGCGAGGAACGGGGTCAGGGGCTGCGAGGATTGGGGTCAGGGGCTGCGAGGAACGGGGTCAGGGGCTGCGAGGAACGGGGTCAGGGGCTGCGAGGAACGGGGTCAGGGGCTGCGAGGATTGGGGTCAGGGGCTGCGGGGATCGGGGTCTGAGGCCGCGAGGATCAGGGTCTGGGGCCGCGAGGATCGGGGTCAGGGCTGCGAGGATTGGGATCAGGGACTGGAAGTATTGGGGTCAGTGGCTGCGAGGAACGGGGTCAGGGGCTGCGAGGAACGGGGTCAGGGGCTGCGAGGATTGGGGTCAGGGGCTGCGAGGATTGGGGTCAGGGGCTGTGGGCCTTGGAGTCACAGGCTGAGAGAATTGGGGTCAGGGGCTGCAAGGATTGGGGTCAGGGGCTGTGGGCCTTCGAGTCACGGGCTGTGGGGATCGAGGTCAGGGGCTGGGGGATCGGGGTCAGGGGCTGTGGGGATCGGGGTCAGGGGCAGTGGGGATCGGGGTCAGGGGCTGTGGGGATCGGGGTCGGGGCAGCGGGGATCGGGGTCGGGGCAGCGGGGATCGGGGTCGGGGTTGTGAGGATCGGGGTCGAGGGCAGCGGGGTTCGGGGTCGGGGTTGTGGGGATCGGGGTCGGGGCTGCGAGGATTGGGGTCGGGGCTGCGAGGATTGGGGTCAGGGCTGCGAGGTTTCGGGTCTGAAGCTGCGGGGATCGGGGTCTGGGGCTGCGAGGATCGGGGTCAGGGGCTGCGAGGATCGGGGTCAGGGGCTGCGAGGATCGGGGTCAGGGGCTGCGAGGATTGGGGTCAGGGGCTGCGGGGATCGGGGTCTGGGGCCGCGAGGATCAGGGTCTGGGGCCGCGAGGATCGGGGTCAGGGCTGCGAGGATTGGGATCAGGGACTGGAAGTATTGGGGTCAGTGGCTGCGAGGAACGGGGTCAGGGGCTGCGAGGAACGGGGTCAGGGGCTGCGAGGATTGGGGTCAGGGGCTGCGAGGATTGGGGTCAGGGGCTGTGGGCCTTGGAGTCACAGGCTGAGAGAATTGGGGTCAGGGGCTGCAAGGATTGGGGTCAGGGGCTGCAAGGATTGGGGTCAGGGGCTGTGGGCCTTCGAGTCACGGGCTGTGGGGATCGAGGTCAGGGGCTGGGGGATCGGGGTCAGGGGCTGCGAGGATCACAAACTGTGTGGGTCAGGGACTCTGGGGAGAACTTGCATTTCTATAGCACCTGTTGTGACCTCAGAACGTCAGAAAGCACTTTCCAGACATGAGTATTTGAGAAGTGTGGTCACTGTGCTGATTTCGGAAAGGCTGCAGCTAGTTTTTGCACAGTGTGTGGGCCTGCATTCTCCTGTTGCATGAAATTCCCTGTTTGCCGTGTGTTGCAGAATCATTGTCCTGTCCTTGAAATTCACAGGCACACCTGTTTGATAATCTGCCAAGGCCCCTCTCCTGTCTCCCCATCCCCCTCGCAGCGAATGCCACTGTGTTAAAATATCAACTCAAACCTCATTGAAGTGATAACAGAGTTGGCAAAGCTCAGTTTCATGATCTTGATTCAGAGAATCAGGGTCAACTAATAGAGTCTGTGCACAGGGAATAACACACTGTAATGAAATCCCCATCTGCCAACAGGAAAATATTAATTTCATCATATGGAACTTTGCCTGAGACTTTTACTGCACATTATGACAAATAACTTTAAAAAGCAGAA
>NC_090372.1:226993754-227001254 GCF_036365525.1 Heterodontus francisci | reverse complement strand
GGCAGCTGAAGGCACGACCGCCAATGGTGGAGCGATGAAAATCAGGGATGCTCAATAGGCCAGAATTAGATAAGCACAGAGATCTGAGAGGGTTGTGGGGCTGGAAGAGATTACAGAGATTGGGAGGGTTGTGGGGCTGGAAGTGATTACAGAGATTGGGAGGGTTGTGGGGCTGGAAGAGATTACAGAGATTGGGAGGGTTGTGGGGCTGGAAGTGATTACAGAGATTGGGAGGGTTGTGGGGCTGGAAGAGATTACAGAGATTGGGAGGGTTGTGGGGCTGGAAGTGATTACAGAGATTGGGAGGGTTGTGGGGCTGGAAGTGATTACAGAGATTGGGAGGGTTGTGGGGCTGGAAGTGATTACAGAGATTGGGAGGGTTGTGGGGCTGGAAGAGATTACAGAGATTGGGAGGGTTGTGGGGCTGGAAGTGATTACAGAGATTGGGAGGGTTGTGGGGCTGGAAGTGATTACAGAGATTGGGAGGGTTGTGGGGCTGGAAGTGATTACAGAGATTGGGAGGGTTGTGGGGCTGGAAGTGATTACAGAGATTGGGAGGGTTGTGGGGCTGGAAGAGATTACAGAGATTGGGAGGGTTGTGGGGCTGGAAGTGATTACAGAGATTGGGAGGGTTGTGGGGCTGGAAGTGATTACAGAGATTGGGAGGGTTGTGGGGCTGGAAGTGATTACAGAGATTGGGAGGGTTGTGGGGCTGGAAGTGATTACAGAGATTGGGAGGGTTGTGGGGCTGGAAGTGATTACAGAGATTGGGAGGGTTGTGGGGCTGGAAGAGATTACAGAGATTGGGAGGGTTGTGGGGCTGGAAGAGATTACAGAGATTGGGAGGGTTGTGGGGCTGGAAGTGATTACAGAGATTGGGAGGGTTGTGGGGCTGGAAGTGATTACAGAGATTGGGAGGGTTGTGGGGCTGGAAGTGATTACAGAGATTGGGAGGGTTGTGGGGCTGGAAGTGATTACAGAGATTGGGAGGGTTGTGGGGCTGGAAGTGATTACAGAGATTGGGAGGGTTGTGGGGCTGGAAGTGATTACAGAGATTGGGAGGGTTGTGGGGCTGGAAGAGATTACAGAGATTGGGAGGGTTGTGGGGCTGGAAGAGATTACAGAGATTGGGAGGGTTGTGGGGCTGGAAGAGATTACAGAGATTGGGAGGGTTGTGGGGCTGGAAGTGATTACAGAGATTGGGAGGGTTGTGGAGCCGGAAGAGATTACAGAGATTGGGAGGGTTGTGGGGCTGGAAGTGATTACAGAGATTGGGAGGGTTGTGGGGCTGGAAGTGATTACAGAGATTGGGAGGGTTGTGGGGCTGGAAGAGATTACAGAGATTGGGAGGGTTGTGGGGCTGGAAGTGATTACAGAGATTGGGAGGGTTGTGGGGCTGGAAGAGATTACAGAGATTGGGAGGGTTGTGGGGCTGGAAGTGATTACAGAGATTGGGAGGGTTGTGGGGCTGGAAGTGATTACAGAGATTGGGAGGGTTGTGGGGCTGGAAGGGATTACAGAGATTGGGAGGGTTGTGGGGCCGGAAGAGATTACAGAGATTGGGAGGGTTGTGGGGCTGGAAGAGATTACAGAGATTGGGAGGGTTGTGGGGCTGGAAGGGATTACAGAGATTGGGAGGGTTGTGGAGCCGGAAGAGATTACAGAGATCTGGGAGGGTTGTGGGGCCGGAAGAGATTACAGAGATCTGGGAGGGGTGAGGACACGGAAGGATATGAAAGCAAGGATGAGAATTTTAGAACCGAGCTGTTGCTGGAACAGGAGCCAATGTTGGGCAGCGAACACCATCATAGAGTCATAACAACACAGGAGACGACCATTCGACCAATTGAGTCCATGGTGGCTCTCTGTGGAGCAATCCAGTCAGTCTTATTTCCCCATTCTATCCCCGCTCGATCCCTGTAGCCCTGAAAGTTTATTTCCCTCAAGTGCCCATTCAGTTTCCATTTGACATCATTCATCATCTTTGCTTCCACCACCCTCATGTGCAGCAAGTTCCACATCATTACCACCCACTGTGTAAAAAAAATCTTTCTCATATGCCCCCTGCATCTCTTGCCCAAAGTCTTACATCTTACATCTGTGTCCCCTTGTACCATCAGCTAGTGGGAACAGTTTTTCCATGTCTGCCTTATCCAAACCTGTCATAATCTCGTACACCTCTATCAAATCTCCCCTCAATCTCCTTTGCTCCAAGGAGAACAACCCCAGCTTCTCCAACCTAACCTTGTAACTAAAATCCCTCATCCCTGAACCATTCTGGTAAATCTCCTCTGCAGTCTCTCAAGGACCCTCACATCCTTCCTGAAGTGTGGTGACCAGAACTGGACACAATACTCCAGTTGTGGCCTAACCAGAGCTTTATAAAGGTTCAACATAACCTCCCTGCTTTTCTACTCGCTGTCTCTATTTATGAAGCCCAAGATCCCACATGCTTTACTAATCACTCTCTGAATTTGTCCTGCCACCTTCAGAGATCGATGCACATGAACCCCCAGGTCCCCCTCTTCCTGTACACTCTTCAGAACTGTGCCATTATGTCTATATGGCCTCTCACTATTCCTTCTACCAAAATGCATCATCTTACATTTCTCTTCATTAAATTCTATCTGCCACCTCTCTGCCAATTCTGCTAGTCTATCTATGTCCTGTTGCAGGTGGTTTATATCATCCTCACTGTTTGCCACATGTCCAAGTTTGGTATCATCAGCAAATTTTCAAATTCTCCTCTGTATTCCAATATCCAAGTCATTTTTATATCAAAAAGCAGTGATTCCAGCACTGACCCTTGGGGAACATCACTGTCTACCATCCCCCAGTCTGAAAAACAACCATTTATCACAACTCACTGTTTTCTGTCCTTAAGCCAATTCTTTTTATCCAATTGGACACTGACCCTCTGATTCCAATTGTGTTAACCAGCTTTTTGTGTGATATTTTCTCAAACAATTTCTTAAAATCCATATAAACCGCATTCCTTTTATTAACCTTCTCTATTATTTCATCAAAAAATTCAATTAGATTAGTCAAACATAATCTGCCTTTTGCAAATCCATGCCGGCTCTCTTTAACTCTCCTTAATTAACTCAAACCTTTCCAAGTGCCTGTTGATTTTTTTCCCTGATTTCTGTTTCTGAAATCTTTTTTTTATTCATTCATGGGATGTGGGTGTAGCAGACCAGGCCAGCATTTATTGCCCATCCCTAATTGCCCTTGAGAAGGTGGTGGTGAGCTGCCTTCTTGAACCGCTGCAGTCCATTTGGGGTAGGTAGACCCACAGTGCTGATAGGAAGGGAGTTCCAGGATTTTGACCCAGTGACAGTGAAGGAACGGTGATATAGTTCCAAGTCAGGATGGTGTGTGACTTGGAGGGGAACTTGCAGGTGGTGATGCTCCCATGTATTTGCTGCCCTTGTCCTTCTAGTTGGTAGAGGTTGCGGGTTTGGAAGGTGCTGTCTAAGGAGCCTTGGTACAGCCTTGGTGCATTGCTGCAGTGCATCTTGTAGATGGTACACACTGCTGCCACTGTGCGTCGGTGGTGGAGGGAGTGAATGTTTGTGAATGGTGGCGCACCCTCATCCATGAACAAATAACAAAAAAGAGCAGGTCAGAGGCTGGGAATTCTGCGGTGAGTAACTCCCCTCCTGACTCCCCAAAGCCTGTCCATCATTTACAAGGAACAAGTCAGGAGTGTGATGGAATACTCACCACTTGCTTGGATGGGTGCAGCTCCTGCAAGTCTATTTCTCCTGTTGAAGTCATTGAATGCATGTGTGAGTGTGAGTGTGAGTGCATAGATATATGTGTGTGTGTGTGTCTGTGTGTGTGAGTGTGAGAAAGAGTCTGTGAGTATGTGTGTGAACATGTGTGAGAATAAGTGAGGGTGAGTGTAAGTGTGTGAGTGAGTGTGTGAGGGTGAGTGTGTGTCTGAATGTGAGAGAGTGGAAATTGCAGAGGAACTGGCCATAATCTTCCAATCCTCCTTAACTACAGGGATGGTGCCGGAGGACTGGAGAATTGCAAACATTACAAAAATTGATACAGGGGTAAACCCAGCATCTACAGGCCAGTCAGTTTAACCTCAGTGGGGAGAAACCTTTTCAAAACAATAATTCGGGACAAAATTAACTGTCATTTGGACAAGGATGGATCTGTTAAAGAAAACCAGCATGGATTTGTCAAGGGAAAACCCTGTTTAACTAACTTACTGGAGTTTTATATGAGGTAACAGAGATGGCTGATGAGGGTAATGCTGTTGATGTGGTTTACATAGACTTCCAAAAGGTATTTGATAAAGTGCCACACAACAGATTTGTCAGCCTAGTTAGAGCCCATGGAATAAAAGGGACGGTAGCAACATGGATACGAAATTGGCTGAGTGACAGGAAACAGAGAGCAGTTGTGAATGGTTGTTTTTCGGACTGAAGGAAGGAATACAGTGGGGGTTCATCAGGTGTCAGCATTCGGACTCCTGCTTTTCCTGATCTATATTAACAACCAAGATTTCAGTGCACAATTTCAAAATTTGAAAATAACATGAAACTTGTAAGGATGGTGAACTGTGAGGAGGTTAGTGATAGACTGCAAGAGGACGCAGGCAGGCTGGTGAAATGGACGGGCAAGAGGCCGATAGAATTTAATGCAGAAAATTGTGAAAGGATACATTTTGGTAGGAAGAACAAGGAGAGGCAATATAAAATAAAGGGTACAATTCTAAAGGGGTGCAGGAGCAGAGGGACCTGGGGGTATAAATCATTGAAGTTGGCACGGCAGGTTGAGAAAGTGGTTAATAAGGCATACGGGATCGTGGGCTTTATAAATAGAGGCACAGAGTACAATAGCAAAGAAACTATGATGAACCTTCATAAAACATTGGTTTGCGCTCAACTGGAGTATTGTGTCCAACTCTGAGCATTAGAGATCGTGCAGAAAATATTCACGAGAATGGTTCCAGGGATGAGGAACTTCAGTTATGTGGAGAGATTGCAGAAGCTGGGTCAGTTCTGACAGCAGAGAAGGTTGAGAGGTGTTTTGATCAAGGTGTTCAACATCATGAGTGGTCTGGGCAGAGTAGATAGAGAGAAACAGTTCCCATTGGTGGAAAGATCCAGAACCAGAGGACACCGATCGAAGGTGATTGGTCAAAGAACAAAAGGCGACATAAGGAAAACCTTATCGTTCAGTGAGTGTTTAGGATCTGGAATGCACTGTCTGAGAGTGTGGTGGAGGCAGGTTCAGTGAGTGTTTAGGATCTGGAATGTACTGTCTGAGAGTGTGGTGGAGGCAGGTTCAGTGAGTGTTTAGGATCTGGAATGCACTGTCTGAGAGTGTGGTGGAGGCAGGTTCAGTGAGTGTTTAGGATCTGGAATGCACTGTCTGAGAGTGTGGTGGAGGCAGGTTCAGTGAGTGTTTAGGATCTGGAATGCACTGTCTGAGAGTGTGGTGGAGGCAGGTTCAGTGAGTGTTTAGGATCTGGAATGCACTGTCTGAGAGTGTGGTGCAGGCAGGTTCAGTGAGTGTTTAGGATCTGGAATGCACTGTCTGAGAGTGTGGTGGAGGCAGGTTCAGTGAGTGTTTAGGATCTGGAATACACTGTCTGAGAGTGTGGTGGAGGCAGGTTCAGTGAGTGTTTAGGATCTGGAATGCACTGTCTGAGAGTGTGGTGGAGGCAGGTTCAGTGAGTGTTTAGGATCTGGAATGCACTGTCTGAGAGTGTGATGGAGGCAGGTTCAGTGAGTGTTTAGGATCTGGAATGCACTGTCTGAGAGTGTGGTGGAGGCAGGTTCAGTGAGTGTTTAGGATCTGGAATGCACTGTCTGAGAGTGTGGTGGAGGCAGGTTCAGTGAGTGTTTAGGATCTGGAATGCACTGTCTGAGAGTGTGGTGGAGGCAGGTTCAGTGAGTGTTTAGGATCTGGAATGCACTGTCTGAGAGTGTGGTGCAGGCAGGTTCAGTGAGTGTTTAGGATCTGGAATGCACTGTCTGAGAGTGTGGTGGAGGCAGGTTCAGTGAGTGTTGAGGATCTGGAATGCACTGTCTGAGAGTGTGGTGGAGGCAGGTTCAGTGAGTGTTTAGGATCTGGAATGCACTGTCTGAGAGTGTGGTGGAGGCAGGTTCAGTGAGTGTTTATGATCTGGAATGCACTGTCTGAGAGTGTGGTGGAGGCAGGTTCAGTGTGTGTTTAGGATCTGGAATGCACTGTCTGAGAGTGTGGTGGAGGCAGGTTCAGTGAGTGTTTAGGATCTGGAATGCACTGTCTGAGAGTGTGGTGGAGGCAGGTTCAGTGAGTGTTTAGGATCTGGAATGCACTGTCTGAGAGTGTGGTGCAGGCAGGTTCAGTGAGTGTTTAGGATCTGGAATGCACTGTCTGAGAGTGTGGTGGAGGCAGGTTCAGTGAGTGTTTAGGATCTGGAATGCACTGTCTGAGAGTGTGGTGGAGGCAGGTTCAGTGAGTGTTGAGGATCTGGAATGCACTGTCTGAGAGTGTGGTGGAGGCAGGTTCAGTGAGTGTTTAGGATCTGGAATGCACTGTCTGAGAGTGTGGTGGAGGCAGGTTCAGTGAGTGTTTATGATCTGGAATGCACTGTCTGAGAGTGTGGTGGAGGCAGGTTCAGTGTGTGTTTAGGATCTGGAATGCACTGTCTGAGAGTGTGGTGGAGGCAGGTTCAGTGAGTGTTTAGGATCCGGAATGCACTGTCTGAGAGTGTGGTGGAGGCAGGTTCAGTGAGTGTTTAGGATCTGGAATGCACTGTCTGAGAGTGTGGTGGAGGCAGGTTCAGTGAGTGTTTAGGATCTGGAATGCACTGTCTGAGAGTGTGGTGGAGGCAGGTTCAGTGAGTGTTTAGGATCTGGAATGCACTGCCTGAGAGTGTGGTGGAGGCAGGTTCAGTGAGTGTTTAGGATCTGGAATGCACTGTCTGAGAGTGTGGTGGAGGCAGGTTCAGTGAGTGTTTAGGATCTGGAATGCACTGTCTGAGAGTGTGGTGGAGGCAGGTTCAGTGAGTGTTTAGGATCTGGAATGCACTGTCTGAGAGTGTGGTGGAGGTAGGTCCAGTGAGTGTTTAGGATCTGGAATGCACTGCCTGAGAGTGTGGTGGAGGCAGGTTCAGTGAGTGTTTAGGATCTGGAATGCACTGTCTGAGAGTGTGGTGGAGGCAGGTTCAATTGTGGCTTTTAAAAGGTAATTGGATAATTATCTGAAGATAAAAAAGTTGCAGGGTGACAGGGTATAGGTGGGGGAGTGGGACTTGGTGAGTTGCTCTTGTAGAGAGCCAGCATGGACATGACAGGCTGAATGGCCTCCTTCTGTCTGTAATCTTTCTATTGATTTGAGGATTCTATGAGTGATTGTGGACCAGGATTTTTCTCTCCTCTTGTGAGTTTCTGTTTCTGCTGCACAGATCTGGAACTGCTCTCCTGGTCTCAGAGCTTTCCCTGACTCACTCAGAATCTGGATAGGTTGCTACAACTTCATGAGAATTTC
>NC_090372.1:226978754-226988754 GCF_036365525.1 Heterodontus francisci | reverse complement strand
CAGATAGAGACACAGATAGAGACACAGATAGAGACACAGATAGAGACACAGATAGAGACACAGATAGAGACACACAGATAGAGAGACACAGATAGAGAGACACAGATAGAGAGACACAGATAGAGAGACACACACAGTCACACACACAGTCACACACACAGTCACACACACAGTCACACAGATAGAGACACACACACACAGACACACACACAGACACACAGATAGAGAGACACAGATAGAGAGACACAGATAGAGAGACACAGATAGAGAGACACACAGATAGAGAGACACACACACAGACACACAGATAGAGACACACAGATAGAGACACACAGATAGAGACACACAGATAGAGACACACACACAGTCACACAGATAGAGACACACAGATAGAGACACAGATAGAGACACACAGATAGAGACACACAGATAGAGACACACAGATAGAGACACAGATAGAGACACACACACAGACACACAGATAGAGACACACACAGACACACAGATAGAGACACACAGATAGAGACACACAGATAGAGACACACAGATAGAGACACACAGATAGAGACACACACAGACACACAGATAGAGACACACAGATAGAGACAGACACAGACACACAGATAGAGACACACACAGACACACACACAGTCACACAGATAGAGACACACAGATAGAGAGACACAGATAGAGAGACACAGATAGAGAGACACACACAGTCACACACACAGTCACACAGATAGAGACACACACACACAGACACACACACAGACACACAGATAGAGACACACAGATAGAGACACGCAGATAGAGACACACACACAGTCACACAGATAGAGACACACAGATAGAGACACACAGATAGAGACACAGATAGAGACACAGATAGAGACACACAGATAGAGACACACAGATAGAGACACACACACAACACACAGATAGAGACACACACAGACACACAGATAGAGACACACAGATAGAGACACACACAGACACACAGATAGAGACACACAGATAGAGACAGACACAGACACACAGATAGAGACACACACAGACACACACACAGTCACACAGATAGAGACACACAGATAGAGACAGACACACACACAGTCACACAGATAGAGACACACAGATAGAGACACACAGATAGAGACACACACAGACACACAGATAGAGACACACACAGACACACAGATAGAGACACACACAGACACACACACAGTCACACAGATAGAGACACACAGATAGAGACAGACACACACACAGTCACACAGATAGAGACACACAGATAGAGACACACACAGACACACAGATAGAGACACACAGATAGAGACACACACAGACACAGTCACACAGATAGAGACACACAGATAGAGACACACACAGACACAGATCGAGACACACAGATAGAGACACACAGATAGAGACACACAGATAGAGACAGACACACACACAGTCACACAGGTAGAGACACACAGATAGAGACACACACAGACACAGATCGAGACACACAGATAGAGACACACAGATAGAGACACACAGATAGAGACAGACACACACACAGTCACACAGGTAGAGACACACAGATAGAGACACACACAGACACAGATCGAGACACACAGATAGAGACACACAGATAGAGACACACACAGACACAGTCACACAGATAGAGACACACAGATAGAGACACACACAGACACAGATCGAGACACACAGATAGAGACACACAGATAGAGACAGACACACACACAGTCACACAGATAGAGACACACAGATAGAGACACACAGATAGAGACACACACAGACACAGTCACACAGATAGAGACACACAGATAGAGACACACAGATAGAGACACACACAGACACAGTCACACAGATAGAGACACACAGATAGAGACACACAGATAGAGACACACACAGACACAGTCACACAGATAGAGACACACAGATAGAGACACACACAGACACAGATCGAGACACACAGATAGAGACACACAGATAGAGACACACAGATAGAGACACACACAGACACAGTCACACAGATCGAGACACACAGATAGAGACACACAGATAGAGACACACACAGACACAGATCGAGACACACAGATAGAGACACACAGATAGAGACACACACAGACACAGTCACACAGATAGAGACACACAGATAGAGACACACACAGACACAGATCGAGACACACAGATAGAGACACACAGATAGAGACAGACACACACACAGTCACACAGATAGAGACACACAGATAGAGACACACAGATAGAGACACACACAGACACAGATCGAGACACACAGATAGAGACACACAGATAGAGACACACAGATAGAGACACACAGATAGAGACAGACACACACACAGTCACACAGATAGAGACACACACACACACAGTCACACAAAGATAGAGACACACAGATAGAGACAGACACACACACACACACAGTTAGAGACACACAGATAGAGACAGACATACACACACACACACACACACACACACACACAGAAAGAGACACACAGAAAGAGACACACAGTAAGAGACACACAGTAAGAGACACACAGTAAGAGACACATACACAGACAGAGATATACAGATAGAGTGAGAGACACACACACACAGACACACACAGATAGAGGCACACAGATAGAGGCACACACACACAGATAGAGGCACACAGATACACACACACAGTCACAAACACAGACAGAGACACACAGACAGAGACACACAGATAGAGACACACAGATAGAGACACACAGATAGAGACAGACACACACACAGTCACACAGATAGAGACACACAAATAGAGACACACACAGACACACAGATAGAGACACACACAGACACACACACAGTCACACAGATAGAGACACACAGATAGAGACAGACACACACACAGTCACACAGATAGAGACACACAGATAGAGACACACACAGACACACAGATAGAGACACACACAGACACACACACAGTCACACAGATAGAGACACACAGATAGAGACAGACACACACACAGTCACACAGATAGAGACACACAGATAGAGACACACACAGACACAGATGGAGACACACAGATAGAGACACACAGATAGAGACACACAGATAGAGACACACAGATAGAGACAGACACAGACACAGATCGAGACACACAGATAGAGACACACAGATAGAGACACACAGATAGAGACACACAGATAGAGACACACACAGACACAGATCGAGACACACAGATAGAGACACACAGATAGAGACACACAGTTAGAGACACACAGTTAGAGACACACAGATAGAGACACACAGATAGAGACAGACACACACACAGTCACACAGATAGAGACACACACACACACAGTCACACAAAGATAGAGACACACAGATAGAGACAGACACACACACACACACACAGTTAGAGACACACAGATAGAGACAGACATACACACACACACACACACACACACACACACACAGAAAGAGACACACAGAAAGAGACACACAGAAAGAGACACATACACAGACAGAGATATACAGATAGAGTGAGAGACACACACACACAGACACACACAGATAGAGGCACACAGATAGAGGCACACACACACAGATAGAGGCACACACACACAGATAGAGGCACACAGATACACACACACAGTCACAAACACAGACAGAGACACACAGACAGAGACACACAGATAGAGACACACAGATAGAGACACACAGATAGAGACAGAGTCACACACAGACAGAGACACACAGATACACACACACAGACAGAGACATACACACAGACAGAGACATACACACACACACACAGATAGAGACACAGATAGAGACACACACACACAGTCACACACAGATAGAGACACACAGATAGAGAGACACACACACACACACACAGATAGAGACACACACACACACACACACACACAGATAGAGAGACACAGACAGACACACACACAGTCACACACAGACAGAGACATACACACACACACACAGATAGAGACACAGATAGAGACAGTCACACACAGATAGAGACACACACAGATAGAGACACACACAGATAGAGACACACAGACACACACAGACAGAGACACACAGATAGAGGCACACAGATAGAGGCACACAAAGATAGAGACACACAGATAGAGACATACACACACACGAACAGAGACACACACAGATAGAGACACACACACACACACACAGATAGAGACACACACACACACACACAGATAGAGACACACACACACAGACAGACACACACACACAGACAGAGACACACACAGACAGAGACACACAGAGACAGAGACACACAGATAGACACACACACACAGACAGAGAGACACACACACACAGACACACAAGACACACAGATAAAGACACACACACACACACACAGACAGAGAGACACACACACACACAGACAGAGACACACACACACACAGACAGAGACACACACACACACAGACACACACACAGATAGAGCCACACAGACACAGACACACACACAGATAGAGACAGACACACACACAGAGACACACAGATAGAGACAGACACACACACAGAGACACACAGATAGAGACACACTGATAGAGACACACAGACAGACAGAGATTTACAGATAGAGAGACACACACACACACTGACAGAGACACACAGATAGAGAGAGACACACACACACACACACACTGACAGAGACACACAGATAGAGAGACACACACACACACACACACAGAATTTAGAATTAGAACATTACAGCGCAGTACAGGCCCTTCGGCCCTCGATGTTGCGCCGACCTGTGAAACCATTTGACCTACACTATTCCATTTTCATCCATGTGTCTATCCAATGACCACTTAAATGCCCTTAAAGTTGGCGAGTCTACTACTGTTGCAGGCAGGGCGTTCCATGCCCTTACTACTCTCTGAGTAAAGAAACTACCTCTAACATCTGTCCTATATCTATCACCCCTCAACTTGAAGCTATGTCCCCTCGTGTTTGCCATCACCATCCGAGGAAAAAGACTCTCACTATCCACCCTATCTAACCCTCTGATTATCTTATATGTCTCTATTAAGTCACCTCTCCTCCTCCTTCTCTCCAACGAAATCAACCTCAAGTCCCTCAGCCTTTCCTCGTAAGACCTTCCCTCCATACCAGGCAACATCCTAGTAAATCTCCTCTGCACCTTTTCCATAGCTTCCACATCCTTCCTATGATGCGGTGACCAGAACTGCACGCAATACTCCAGGTGCGGTCTCACCAGAGTTTTGTACAGCTGCAGCATGACCTCGTGGCTCCGAAACTCGACCCCCCTACTAATAAAAGCTAACACACCATATGGCTTCTTAACAGCCCTATTAACCTGGTTAGCAACCTTCAGGGATTTATGCACCTGGACACCAAGATCTCTCTGTTCATCTACACTACCAAGAATCTTCCCATTAGCCCAGTACTCTGCATTCCTGTTACTCCTTCCAAAGTGAATCACCTCACACTTCTCCGCATTAAACTCCATTTGCCATCTCTCAGCCCAGCTCTGCAGCCTATCTATGTCCCTCTGTACCCTACAACATCCTTCGGCACTATCCACAACTCCACCGACCTTAGTGTCATCTGCAAATTTACTAACCCACCTTTCTACACCCTCTTCCAGGTCATTTATAAAAATGACAAACAGCAGTGGCCCCAAAACAGATCCTTGCGGTACACCACTAGTAACTAAACTCCAGGATGAACATTTGCCATCAACCACCACCCTCTGTCTTCTTTCAGCTAGCCAATTTCTGATCCAAAGCTCTAAATCGCCTTCAACCCCATACTTCCGTATTTTCTGCAATAGCCTACCGTGGGGAACCTTATCAAACGCCTTACTGAAATCCATATACACCACATCCACTGCTTTACCCTCATCCACCTGTTTGGTCACCTTCTCGAAAAACTCAATAAGGTTTGTGAGGCACGACCTACCCGTCACAAAACCGTGCTGACTATCTCTAATGTACTTATTCTTTTCAAGATGATTATAAATCCTGTCTCTTATAACCTTTTCCAACATTTTACCCACAACCGAAGTAAGGCTCACAGGTCTATAATTACCAGGGCTGTCTCTACTCCCCTTCTTGAACAAGGGGACAACATTTGCAATCCTCCAGTCTTCCGGCACTATTCCTGTCGACAATAACGACATAAAGATCAAGGACAAAGGCTCTGCAGTCTCCTCCCTAGCTTCCCAGAGAATCCTAGGATAAATCCCATCTGGCCCAGGGGACTTATCTATTTTCACACCTTCCAAAATTGCTAACACCTCCTCCTTGTGAACCTCAATCCCATCTAGCCTCGTAGCCTGAATCTCGGTATTCTCAACAACATTTTCTTTCTCTACTGTAAATACTGACGCAAAATATTCATTTAACACTTCCCCTATCTCCTCTGATTCCACACACAACTTCCCACTACTATCCTTGATTGGCCCTAATCTAACTCTTATCATTCTTTTATTCCTGATATACCTATAGAAAGCCTTAGGGTTTTCCCTGATCCGATCCACCAATGACTTCTCGTGTCCTCTCCTTGCTCTTCTTAGCTCTCCCTTTAGATCCTTCCTGGCTAGCTTGTAGCTCTCAAGCGCCCTAACTGAGCCTTCACGTCTCATCCTAACATAAGCCTTCTTCTTCCTCTTGACAAGCGCTTCAACTTCTTTAGTAAACCACGGCTCCCTCGCTCGACAACTTCCTCCCTGCCTCACAGGTACATACTTATCAAGGACACGCAGTAGCTGCTCCTTGAATAAGCTCCACATTTCGATTGTTCCCATCCCCTGCAGTTTCCTTCCCCATCCTACGCATCCTAAATCTTGCCTAATCGCATCATAATTTCCTTTCCCCCAGTTATAATTCTTGCCCTGCGGTATATACCATTCCCTGCCCATCGCTAAGGTAAACCTAACCGAATTGTGATCACTATCACCAAAGTGCTCACCTACATCTAAATCTAACACCTGGCCGGGTTCATTACCCAGTACCAAATCCAATGTGGCATCGCCCCTGGTTGGCCTGTCTACATACTGTGTCAGAAAACCCTCCTGCACACACTGGACAAAAACAGACCCATCTAAAGTACTCGAACTATAGTATTTCCAGTCGATATTTGGAAAGTTAAAGTCCCCCATAACAACTATCCTGTTACTCTCGCCCCTGTCGAGAATCATCTTCGCTATCCTTTCCTCTACATCTCTGGAACTATTCGGAGGTCTATAAAAGACTCCCAACAGGGTGACCTCTCCTCTCCTGTTTCTAACCTCAGCCCATACTACCTCAGTAGACGAGTCCTCAAACGTCCTTTCTGTCGCTGTAATACTCTCCTTGATTAACAATGCCACACCCCCCCCCTCTTTTACCATCTTCTCTGTTCTTACTGAAACATCTAAATCCCGGAATCTGCAACATCCATTCCTGCCCCTGCTCTACCCATGTCTCCGAAATGGCCACTACATCGAGATCCCAGGTACCAACCCATGCTGCAAGCTCACCCACCTTATTCCGGATGCTCCTGGCGTTGAAATAGACACACTTTAAACCAGGTTCTTGCTTGCCAGTGCCCTCTTGCGTCCTTGTAACCATATCCCTGACCTCACTACTCTCAACATCCTGTACACTGGAACTACAATTTAGGTTCCCATTCCCCTGCTGAATTAGTTTAAACCCCCCCGAAGAGCACTAGCAAACCTCCCCCCCAGGATATTGGTACCCCTCTGGTTCACGTGAAGACCATCCTGTTTGTAGAGGTCCCACCTACCCCAGAAAGAGCCCCAATTATCCAGGAAACCAAAACCCTCCCTCCTGCACCATCCCTGCAGCCACGTGTTCAACTCCTCTCTCTCCCTATTCCTCGCTTCACTATCACGTGGCTCGGGCAACAGCCCAGAGATAACAACTCTGTTTGTTCTCGCTCTAAGCTTCCACCCTAGCTCCCTAAATTTCTGTCTTAAATCCCCATCTCTCTTCCTACCTATGTCGTTGGTGCCTATGTGGACCACGACTTGGGTCTGCTCCCCCTCCCCATTAAGGATCCCAAAAACACGATCCGAGACATCACGAACCCTGGCACCTGGGAGGCAACATACCAACCGTGAGTCTCTCTCGTTCCCACAGAACCTCCTATCTGTTCCCCTAACAGAAAGAGACACACAGAAAGAGACACATACACAGACAGAGATATACAGATAGAGTGAGAGACACACACACACACACACACACACACACAGATAGAGGCACACACACACAGATAGAGGCACACACACACACACACAGACACACAGATACACACACACAGTCACAAACACAGACAGAGACACACAGACAGAGACACACAGACAGAGACAGAGACACACAGATACACACACACAGTCACACACACAGAGACATACACACACACACAGACAGAGACATACACACACACACAGATAGAGACACAGATAGAGACACACAGATAGAGACACACACACACACACACAGATAGAGACACACGCACACACACACACACACACACAGATAGAGACACACGCACACACACACACACACAGATAGAGACACACAGATAGAGAGACACACACACACACACAGATAGAGACACACGCACACACACACAGATAGAGACACACACACACACACAGACAGACACACACACAGTCACACACAGACAGAGACATACACACACACACACAGACAGAGACATACACACACACACACAGATAGAGACACAGACACACAGATAAAGACACACACACACACACACAGACAGAGACACACACACACACACACAGATAGAGACACACAGATAGAGACAGACACACACACATAGAGACACACAGATAGAGACACACAGACAGACAGAGATATACAGATAGAGAGAGAGACACACACACACACACACACAAACACACACACAGATAGAGACACACAGATAGAGACACACAGATAGAGACACACACACAGGCACACAGACAGACAGAGACATACAGATAGAGAGACACACACACACACTGACAGAGACACACAGATAGAGACACACACACACACAGAAAGAGACACACAGAAAGAGACACACACAGACAGGCACATACACAGACAGAGATATACAGATAGAGTGAGAGACACACACACACACACACAGATAGAGGCACACAGATAGAGGCACACACACACACAGATAGAGGCACACACACAACAGACACACAGACACACACAGATAGAGAGACACACACACACACACGGAGACACACAGATAGAGACACACACACACAGAGACGCACACACACAGATAGAGACACACACACACAGATAGAGACACACAGATACACACACACAGTCACAAACACAGACAGAGACACACAGACAGAGACACACAGACAGAGACACACAGATAGAGACAGAGTCACACACAGAGACACACAGATACACACACACAGACAGAGACATACACACACACAGAGACATACACACACACACACACAGATAGAGACACAGATAGAGACACACACACACACAGTCACACACAGATAGAGACACACACACACACAGACAGAGACACACAGATAGAGAGAGAGACACACACACACACACACACACAGATAGAGACACACGCACACACACAGACACACACACAGATAGAGACACACACACAGACACACACACAGATAGAGACAGACACAGACACACAGAAAGAGACACACACACAGTCACACACAGAATGAGATATACAGATAGAGAGAGAGACACACACACAGACAGAGACACACAGATAGACACACACACACACACACAGACAGAGACACACAGATAGAGACACACAGATAGAGACACACACACACAGTCACACACAGATAGAGACAGAGACACAGTCACACACAGATAGAGACACGCACACAGTCACACAAAGATAGAGACACACTGATAGAGAGACACACACACACAGTCACACAAAGATAGAGACACA